>NW_026733658.1:12500-110995 GCF_028476545.2 Physella acuta | reverse complement strand
AACACGTTTTGAATAGTTTAGCGATTATGTCATCAAACGTGGTTAGATAACGATATTGTTTATGTGAGCTGAGTTCGGAACTACTCCACTTTTAAGTTTATTCATCATTTTATTAGGGGTGTCAGCTTCATTATGAAAAATGTATTATCGTTGCATGTCGTTTTGAAATAATGCATTCTTCAATGTAAGCTGTAATAAGCATACGGCTTTTTACTCTTTTTTGTTTCTAAAATTATCACAATCATCACATTTAATAAAGGTCATACCAAAGTGAATTTGAAATGTTGACTTTTGTACTATTTCTTAGAGGGGTGGCAGCATCCATCGCACGGTTACATTACAAGAGTAATACTAAAAATATTGAAATGTGTTTTATTTCATTCAAAAATTGAAAGAGCTGCGTGGTCGAGCGGCTATGATGTCGGTATCTTTACCCAGCCGTACAGTGTTCGAATCCACGATTTAGATAACCGTTGTTTTTTTGTTCTTTTTTTTGCGTTTGTTGTATTATTAACTAAAAAAAATAGTCTTATCGTCTTTTTGTAATGCTTTAATTCGTAACTAGACTCGCTTTTTAATTTTTGATTTTTTTACAATTATTTTGCAACCCGCTACTCACAATAGAACGTGTACAATTTTAATCAGCCAGAAATTTGAAGTCAAATAATTTCCTTTTTTTTCCAAACCAAACTAATAAAACAAATTTTATCGTGTGTATTTGATAGACAATAAGTTCGCATGTATTTAAGTTTTAATTTTCTTTCAGCAGTTTGTTAGTTTCGTGGTCCAGTGGTCAATATTAATGGAATTGACGCTGTTTGTTCAGTGTTCGACTCCAACTCAGAACAACAACCCTTTTAAAATAATACTATAGTGCTGTACTTTTTGCAAAATCTTTAATATTTTTAATTTTGAAAAGATTTTCTACACCAGATACAATTATTTAAGAACAAACTTATTTTATTTGCGTTTGTGTACTCTAAGGCATGTAATAATTAGCTACATTGTGAATACACTGTTGAAGACAAAAATGACACTTCCCCTTATGAGCGATAATTTAATATTTCAATATTGATATTGTATTTAATGACAGAGAAAACATTTTGAATTATGGATTGCATTTTTGAAAACATTAAAATATACTAACAAAATTGTATTCGTAATAATAAACACTTGTCTACTTTAAAGAAAATATATATTTTGATGTAATCAGCGGTTAATTTCATGCTACGTATTAACAATTCTTAACACTTAACTTTTGTGTAATGTTTGGTCACTTAAATCAGTTCACCAAGTGCTCAACGAAATCCCTAATTGATGCTATTAACAGATATGCGTTAACAGATTATTAGTGTTACGGTTTTTACAGTTTAAGATTATGAAATCAGTTCACAAGACGTTAAAATAACTCATAAAACATAAACACGTTTTGAATAGTTTAGCGATTATGTCATCAAACGTGGTTAGATAACGATATTGTTTATGTGAGCTGAGTTCGGAACTACTCCACTTTTAAGTTTATTCATCATTTTATTAGGGGTGTCAGCTTCATTATGAAAAATGTATTATCGTTGCATGTCGTTTTGAAATAATGCATTCTTCAATGTAAGCTGTAATAAGCATACGGCTTTTACTCTTTTTTGTTTCTAAAATTATCACAATCATCACATTTAATAAAGGTCATACCAAAGTGAATTTGAAATGTTGACTTTTGTACTATTTCTTAGAGGGGTGGCAGCATCCATCGCACGGTTACATTACAAGAGTAATACTAAAAATATTGAAATGTGTTTTATTTCATTCAAAAATTGAAAGAGCTGCGTGGTCGAGCGGCTATGATGTCGGTATCTTTTCCCAGCCGTACAGTGTTCAAATCCACGATTTAGATAACCGTTGTTTTTTTTGTTCTTTTTTGCGTTTGTTGTATTATTAACTAAAAAAATAGTCTTATCGTCTTTTTTGTAATGCTTTTAATTCGTAACTAGACTCGCTTTTTAATTTTTGATTATTTTACAATTATTTTGCAACCCGCTACTCACAATAGAACGTGTGCAATTTTAATCAGCCAGAAATTTGAAGTCAAATAATTTCATTTTTTTCCAAACCAAACTAATAAAACAAATTTTATCGTGTGTATTTGATAGACAATAAGTACGCATGTATTTAAGTTTTAATTTTCTTTCTGCAGTTAGTTAGTTTCGTGGTCCAGTGGTCAATATTAATGGAATTGACGCTGTTTGTTCAGTGTTCGACTCCAACTCAGAACAACAACCCTTTTAAAATAATACTATAGTGCTGTACGTTTTGCAAAATCTTTAATATTTTTAATTTTGCAAAGATTTTCTACACCAGATACAATTATTTAAGAACAAACTTATTTTATTTGCGTTTGTGTACTCTAAGGCATGTAATAATTAGCTACATTGTGAATACACTGTTGAAGACAAAAATGACACTTCCCCTTATGAGCGATAATTTAATATTTCAATATTGATATTGTATTTAATGACAGAGAAAACATTTTGAATTATGGATTGCATTTTTGAAAACATTAAAATATACTAACAAAATTGTATTCGTAATAATAAACACTTGTCTACTTTAAACAAAATATATATTTTGATGTAATCAGCGGTTAATTTCATGCTACGTATTAACAATTCTTAACACTTAACTTTTGTGTAATGTTTGGTCACTTAAATCAGTTCACAAGTGCTCAACGAAATCCCTAATTGATGCTATTAACAGATATGCGTTAACAGATTATTAGTGTAACGGTTTTTTACAGTTTAAGATTATGAAATCAGTTCACAAGACGTTAAAATAACTCATAAAACATAAACACGTTTTGAATAGTTTAGCGATTATGTCATCAAACGTGGTTAGATAACGATGTTGTTTATGTGAGCTGAGTTCGGAACTACTCCACTTTTAAGTTTATTCATCATTTTATTAGGGGTGTCAGCTTCATTATGAAAAATGTATTATCGGTGCATGTCGTTTTGAAATAATGCATTCTTCAATGTAAGCTGTAATAAGCATACGGCTTTTACTCTTTTTTGTTTCTAAAATTATCACAATCATCACATTTAATAAAGGTCATACCAAAGTGAATTTGAAATGTTGACTTTTGTACTATTTCTTAGAGGGGTGGCAGCATCCATCGCACGGTTACATTACAAGAGTAATACTAAAAATATTGAAATGTGTTTTATTCATTCAAAAATTGAAAGAGCTGCGTGGTCGAGCGGCTATGATGTCGGTATCTTTACCCAGCCGTACAGTGTTCGAATCCACGATTTAGATAACCGTTGTTTTTTTGTTCTTTTTTTTGCGTTTGTTGTATTATTAACTAAAAAAAATAGTCTTATCGTCTTTTTGTAATGCTTTAATTCGTAACTAGACTCGCTTTTTAATTTTTGATTTTTTTTACAATTATTTTGCAACCCGCTACTCACAATAGAACGTGTACAATTTTAATCAGCCAGAAATTTGAAGTCAAATAATTTCCTTTTTTTCCAAACCAAACTAATAAAACAAATTTTATCGTGTGTATTTGATAGACAATAAGTTCGCATGTATTTAAGTTTTAATTTTTCTTTCAGCAGTTTGTTAGTTTCGTGGTCCAGTGGTCAATATTAATGGAATTGACGCTGTTTGTTCAGTGTTCGACTCCAACTCAGAACAACAACCCTTTTAAAATAATACTATAGTGCTGTACTTTTTGCAAAATCTTTAATATTTTTAATTTTGAAAAGATTTTCTACACCAGATACAATTATTTAAGAACAAACTTATTTTATTTGCGTTTGTGTACTCTAAGGCATGTAATAATTAGCTACATTGTGAATACACTGTTGAAGACAAAAATGACACTTCCCCTTATGAGCGATAATTTAATATTTCAATATTGATATTGTATTTAATGACAGAGAAAACATTTTGAATTATGGATTGCATTTTTGAAAACATTAAAATATACTAACAAAAATGTATTCGTAATAATAAACACTTGTCTACTTTAAACAAAATATATATTTTGATGTAATCAGCGGTTAATTTCATGCTACGTATTAACAATTGTTAACACTTAATTTTTGTGTAATGTTTGGTCACTTAAATCAGTTCACAAGTGCTCAACGAAATCCCTAATTGATGCTATTAACAGATATGCGTTAACAGATTATTAGTGTAACGGTTTTTACAGTTTAAGATTATGAAATCAGTTCACAAGACGTTAAAATAACTCATAAAACATAAACACGTTTTGAATAGTTTAGCGATTATGTCATCAAACGTGGTTAGATAACGATGTTGTTTATGTGAGCTGAGTTCGGAACTACTCCACTTTTAAGTTTATTCATCATTTTATTAGGGGTGTCAGCTTCATTATGAAAAATGTATTATCGTTGCATGTCGTTTTGAAATAATGCATTCTTCAATGTAAGCTGTAATAAGCATACGGCTTTTACTCTTTTTTGTTTCTAAAATTATCACAATCATCACATTTAATAAAGGTCATACCAAAGTGAATTTGAAATGTTGACTTTTGTACTATTTCTTAGAGGGGTGGCAGCATCCATCGCACGGTTACATTACAAGAGTAATACTAAAAATATTGAAATGTGTTTTATTTCATTCAAAAATTGAAAGAGCTGCGTGGTCGAGCGGCTATGATGTCGGTATCTTTTCCCAGCCGTACAGTGTTCAAATCCACGATTTAGATAACCGTTGTTTTTTTGTTCTTTTTTGCGTTTGTTGTATTATTAACTAAAAAAATAGTCTTATCGTCTTTTTTGTATGCTTTTAATTCGTAACTAGACTCGCTTTTTAATTTTTGATTATTTTACAATTATTTTGCAACCCGCTACTCACAATAGAACGTGTGCAATTTTAATCAGCCAGAAATTTGAAGTCAAATAATTTCATTTTTTTCCAAACCAAACTAATAAAACAAATTTTATCGTGTGTATTTGATAGACAATAAGTTCGCATGTATTTAAGTTTTAATTTTCTTTCTGCAGTTAGTTAGTTTCGTGGTCCAGTGGTCAATATTAATGGAATTGACGCTGTTTGTTCAGTGTTCGACTCCAACTCAGAACAACAACCCTTTTAAAATAATACTATAGTGCTGTACGTTTTGCAAAATCTTTAATATTTTTAATTTTGCAAAGATTTTCTACACCAGATACAATTATTTAAGAACAAACTTATTTTATTTGCGTTTGTGTACTCTAAGGCATGTAATAATTAGCTACATTGTGAATACACTGTTGAAGACAAAAATGACACTTCCCCTTATGAGCGATAATTTAATATTTCAATATTGATATTGTATTTAATGACAGAGAAAACATTTTGAATTATGGATTGCATTTTTGAAAACATTAAAATATACTAACAAAAATGTATTCGTAATAATAAACACTTGTCTACTTTAAACAAAATATATATTTTGATGTAATCAGCGGTTAATTTCATGCTACGTATTAACAATTGTTAACACTTAATTTTTGTGTAATGTTTGGTCACTTAAATCAGTTCACAAGTGCTCAACGAAATCCCTAATTGATGCTATTAACAGATATGCGTTAACAGATTATTAGTGTAACGGTTTTTACAGTTTAAGATTATGAAATCAGTTCACAAGACGTTAAAATAACTCATAAAACATAAACACGTTTTGAATAGTTTAGCGATTATGTCATCAAACGTGGTTAGATAACGATGTTGTTTATGTGAGCTGAGTTCGGAACTACTCCACTTTTAAGTTTATTCATCATTTTATTAGGGGTGTCAGCTTCATTATGAAAAATGTATTATCGTTGCATGTCGTTTTGAAATAATGCATTCTTCAATGTAAGCTGTAATAAGCATACGGCTTTTACTCTTTTTTGTTTCTAAAATTATCACAATCATCACATTTAATAAAGGTCATACCAAAGTGAATTTGAAATGTTGACTTTTGTACTATTTCTTAGAGGGGTGGCAGCATCCATCGCACGGTTACATTACAAGAGTAATACTAAAAATATTGAAATGTGTTTTATTTCATTCAAAAATTGAAAGAGCTGCGTGGTCGAGCGGCTATGATGTCGGTATCTTTTCCCAGCCGTACAGTGTTCAAATCCACGATTTAGATAACCGTTGTTTTTTTGTTCTTTTTTGCGTTTGTTGTATTATTAACTAAAAAAATAGTCTTATCGTCTTTTTTGTATGCTTTTAATTCGTAACTAGACTCGCTTTTTAATTTTTGATTATTTTACAATTATTTTGCAACCCGCTACTCACAATAGAACGTGTGCAATTTTAATCAGCCAGAAATTTGAAGTCAAATAATTTCATTTTTTTCCAAACCAAACTAATAAAACAAATTTTATCGTGTGTATTTGATAGACAATAAGTTCGCATGTATTTAAGTTTTAATTTTCTTTCTGCAGTTAGTTAGTTTCGTGGTCCAGTGGTCAATATTAATGGAATTGACGCTGTTTGTTCAGTGTTCGACTCCAACTCAGAACAACAACCCTTTTAAAATAATACTATAGTGCTGTACGTTTTGCAAAATCTTTAATATTTTTAATTTTGCAAAGATTTTCTACACCAGATACAATTATTTAAGAACAAACTTATTTTATTTGCGTTTGTGTACTCTAAGGCATGTAATAATTAGCTACATTGTGAATACACTGTTGAAGACAAAAATGACACTTCCCCTTATGAGCGATAATTTAATATTTCAATATTGATATTGTATTTAATGACAGAGAAAACATTTTGAATTATGGATTGCATTTTTGAAAACATTAAAATATACTAACAAAATTGTATTCGTAATAATAAACACTTGTCTACTTTAAACAAAATATATATTTTGATGTAATCAGCGGTTAATTTCATGCTACGTATTAACAATTCTTAACACTTAACTTTTGTGTAATGTTTGGTCACTTAAATCAGTTCACAAGTGCTCAACGAAATCCCTAATTGATGCTATTAACAGATATGCGTTAACAGATTATTAGTGTAACGGTTTTTACAGTTTAAGATTATGAAATCAGTTCACAAGACGTTAAAATAACTCATAAAACATAAACACGTTTTGAATAGTTTAGCGATTATGTCATCAAACGTGGTTAGATAACGATGTTGTTTATGTGAGCTGAGTTCGGAACTACTCCACTTTTAAGTTTATTCATCATTTTATTAGGGGTGTCAGCTTCATTATGAAAAATGTATTATCGTTGCATGTCGTTTTGAAATAATGCATTCTTCAATGTAAGCTGTAATAAGCATACGGCTTTTACTCTTTTTTGTTTCTAAAATTATCACAATCATCACATTTAATAAAGGTCATACCAAAGTGAATTTGAAATGTTGACTTTTGTACTATTTCTTAGAGGGGTGGCAGCATCCATCGCACGGTTACATTACAAGAGTAATACTAAAAATATTGAAATGTGTTTTATTTCATTCAAAAATTGAAAGAGCTGCGTGGTCGAGCGGCTATGATGTCGGTATCTTTTCCCAGCCGTACAGTGTTCAAATCCACGATTTAGATAACCGTTGTTTTTTTGTTCTTTTTTTGCGTTTGTTGTATTATTAACTAAAAAAATAGTCTTATCGTCTTTTTTGTAATGCTTTAATTCGTAACTAGACTCGCTTTTTAATTTTTGATTTTTTTACAATTATTTTGCAACCCGCTACTCACAATAGAACGTGTACAATTTTAATCAGCCAGAAATTTGAAGTCAAATAATTTCCTTTTTTTCCAAACCAAACTAATAAAACAAATTTTATCGTGTGTATTTGATAGACAATAAGTTCGCATGTATTTAAGTTTTAATTTTCTTTCAGCAGTTTGTTAGTTTCGTGGTCCAGTGGTCAATATTAATGGAATTGACGCTGTTTGTTCAGTGTTCGACTCCAACTCAGAACAACAACCCTTTTAAAATAATACTATAGTGCTGTACTTTTTGCAAAATCTTTAATATTTTTAATTTTGAAAAGATTTTCTACACCAGATACAATTATTTAAGAACAAACTTATTTTATTTGCGTTTGTGTACTCTAAGGCATGTAATAATTAGCTACATTGTGAATACACTGTTGAAGACAAAAATGACACTTCCCCTTATGAGCGATAATTTAATATTTCAATATTGATATTGTATTTAATGACAGAGAAAACATTTTGAATTATGGATTGCATTTTTGAAAACATTAAAATATACTAACAAAATTGTATTCGTAATAATAAACACTTGTCTACTTTAAAGAAAATATATATTTTGATGTAATCAGCGGTTAATTTCATGCTACGTATTAACAATTCTTAACACTTAACTTTTGTGTAATGTTTGGTCACTTAAATCAGTTCACAAGTGCTCAACGAAATCCCTAATTGATGCTATTAACAGATATGCGTTAACAGATTATTAGTGTTACGGTTTTTACAGTTTAAGATTATGAAATCAGTTCACAAGACGTTAAAATAACTCATAAAACATAAACACGTTTTGAATAGTTTAGCGATTATGTCATCAAACGTGGTTAGATAACGATATTGTTTATGTGAGCTGAGTTCGGAACTACTCCACTTTTAAGTTTATTCATCATTTTATTAGGGGTGTCAGCTTCATTATGAAAAATGTATTATCGTTGCATGTCGTTTTGAAATAATGCATTCTTCAATGTAAGCTGTAATAAGCATACGGCTTTTACTCTTTTTTGTTTCTAAAATTATCACAATCATCACATTTAATAAAGGTCATACCAAAGTGAATTTGAAATGTTGACTTTTGTACTATTTCTTAGAGGGGTGGCAGCATCCATCGCACGGTTACATTACAAGAGTAATACTAAAAATATTGAAATGTGTTTTATTTCATTCAAAAATTGAAAGAGCTGCGTGGTCGAGCGGCTATGATGTCGGTATCTTTACCCAGCCGTACAGTGTTCGAATCCACGATTTAGATAACCGTTGTTTTTTGTTCTTTTTTTTGCGTTTGTTGTATTATTAACTAAAAAAAATAGTCTTATCGTCTTTTTGTAATGCTTTAATTCGTAACTAGACTCGCTTTTTAATTTTTGATTTTTTTACAATTATTTTGCAACCCGCTACTCACAATAGAACGTGTACAATTTTAATCAGCCAGAAATTTGAAGTCAAATAATTTCCTTTTTTTCCAAACCAAACTAATAAAACAAATTTTATCGTGTGTATTTGATAGACAATAAGTTCGCATGTATTTAAGTTTTAATTTTCTTTCTGCAGTTAGTTAGTTTCGTGGTCCAGTGGTCAATATTAATGGAATTGACGCTGTTTGTTCAGTGTTCGACTCCAACTCAGAACAACAACCCTTTTAAAATAATACTATAGTGCTGTACGTTTTGCAAAATCTTTAATATTTTTAATTTTGCAAAGATTTTCTACACCAGATACAATTATTTAAGAACAAACTTATTTTATTTGCGTTTGTGTACTCTAAGGCATGTAATAATTAGCTACATTGTGAATACACTGTTGAAGACAAAAATGACACTTCCCCTTATGAGCGATAATTTAATATTTCAATATTGATATTGTATTTAATGACAGAGAAAACATTTTGAATTATGGATTGCATTTTTGAAAACATTAAAATATACTAACAAAATTGTATTCGTAATAATAAACACTTGTCTACTTTAAAGAAAATATATATTTTGATGTAATCAGCGGTTAATTTCATGCTACGTATTAACAATTCTTAACACTTAACTTTTGTGTAATGTTTGGTCACTTAAATCAGTTCACAAGTGCTCAACGAAATCCCTAATTGATGCTATTAACAGATATGCGTTAACAGATTATTAGTGTAACGGTTTTTACAGTTTAAGATTATGAAATCAGTTCACAAGACGTTAAAATAACTCATAAAACATAAACACGTTTTGAATAGTTTAGCGATTATGTCATCAAACGTGGTTAGATAACGATGTTGTTTATGTGAGCTGAGTTCGGAACTACTCCACTTTTAAGTTTATTCATCATTTTATTAGGGGTGTCAGCTTCATTATGAAAAATGTATTATCGGTGCATGTCGTTTTGAAATAATGCATTCTTCAATGTAAGCTGTAATAAGCATACGGCTTTTACTCTTTTTTGTTTCTAAAATTATCACAATCATCACATTTAATAAAGGTCATACCAAAGTGAATTTGAAATGTTGACTTTTGTACTATTTCTTAGAGGGGTGGCAGCATCCATCGCACGGTTACATTACAAGAGTAATACTAAAAATATTGAAATGTGTTTTATTTCATTCAAAAATTGAAAGAGCTGCGTGGTCGAGCGGCTATGATGTCGGTATCTTTACCCAGCCGTACAGTGTTCGAATCCACGATTTAGATAACCGTTGTTTTTTGTTCTTTTTTTTGCGTTTGTTGTATTATTAACTAAAAAAAATAGTCTTATCGTCTTTTTGTAATGCTTTAATTCGTAACTAGACTCGCTTTTTAATTTTTGATTTTTTTACAATTATTTTGCAACCCGCTACTCACAATAGAACGTGTACAATTTTAATCAGCCAGAAATTTGAAGTCAAATAATTTCCTTTTTTTCCAAACCAAACTAATAAAACAAATTTTATCGTGTGTATTTGATAGACAATAAGTTCGCATGTATTTAAGTTTTAATTTTCTTTCTGCAGTTAGTTAGTTTCGTGGTCCAGTGGTCAATATTAACGGAATTGACGCTGTTTGTTCAGTGTTCGACTCCAACTCAGAACAACAACCCTTTTAAAATAATACTATAGTGCTGTACGTTTTGCAAAATCTTTAATATTTTTAATTTTGCAAAGATTTTCTACACCAGATACAATTATTTAAGAACAAACTTATTTTATTTGCGTTTGTGTACTCTAAGGCATGTAATAATTAGCTACATTGTGAATACACTGTTGAAGACAAAAATGACACTTCCCCTTATGAGCGATAATTTAATATTTCAATATTGATATTGTATTTAATGACAGAGAAAACATTTTGAATTATGGATTGCATTTTTGAAAACATTAAAATATACTAACAAAATTGTATTCGTAATAATAAACACTTGTCTACTTTAAACAAAATATATATTTTGATGTAATCAGCGGTTAATTTCATGCTACGTATTAACAATTCTTAACACTTAACTTTTGTGTAATGTTTGGTCACTTAAATCAGTTCACAAGTGCTCAACGAAATCCCTAATTGATGCTATTAACAGATATGCGTTAACAGATTATTAGTGTAACGGTTGTTACAGTTTAAGATTATGAAATCAGTTCACAAGACGTTAAAATAACTCATAAAACATAAACACGTTTTGAATAGTTTAGCGATTATGTCATCAAACGTGGTTAGATAACGATATTGTTTATGTGAGCTGAGTTCGGAACTACTCCACTTTTAAGTTTATTCATCATTTTATTAGGGGTGTCAGCTTCATTATGAAAAATGTATTATCGTTGCATGTCGTTTTGAAATAATGCATTCTTCAATGTAAGCTGTAATAAGCATACGGCTTTTACTCTTTTTTGTTTCTAAAATTATCACAATCATCACATTTAATAAAGGTCATACCAAAGTGAATTTGAAATGTTGACTTTTGTACTATTTCTTAGAGGGGTGGCAGCATCCATCGCACGGTTACATTACAAGAGTAATACTAAAAATATTGAAATGTGTTTTATTTCATTCAAAAATTGAAAGAGCTGCGTGGTCGAGCGGCTATGATGTCGGTATCTTTACCCAGCCGTACAGTGTTCGAATCCACGATTTAGATAACCGTTGTTTTTTGTTCTTTTTTTTGCGTTTGTTGTATTATTAACTAAAAAAAATAGTCTTATCGTCTTTTTGTAATGCTTTAATTCGTAACTAGACTCGCTTTTTAATTTTTGATTTTTTTACAATTATTTTGCAACCCGCTACTCACAATAGAACGTGTACAATTTTAATCAGCCAGAAATTTGAAGTCAAATAATTTCCTTTTTTTCCAAACCAAACTAATAAAACAAATTTTATCGTGTGTATTTGATAGACAATAAGTTCGCATGTATTTAAGTTTTAATTTTCTTTCAGCAGTTTGTTAGTTTCGTGGTCCAGTGGTCAATATTAATGGAATTGACGCTGTTTGTTCAGTGTTCGACTCCAACTCAGAACAACAACCCTTTTAAAATAATACTATAGTGCTGTACTTTTTGCAAAATCTTTAATATTTTTAATTTTGAAAAGATTTTCTACACCAGATACAATTATTTAAGAACAAACTTATTTTATTTGCGTTTGTGTACTCTAAGGCATGTAATAATTAGCTACATTGTGAATACACTGTTGAAGACAAAAATGACACTTCCCCTTATGAGCGATAATTTAATATTTCAATATTGATATTGTATTTAATGACAGAGAAAACATTTTGAATTATGGATTGCATTTTTGAAAACATTAAAATATACTAACAAAATTGTATTCGTAATAATAAACACTTGTCTACTTTAAAGAAAATATATATTTTGATGTAATCAGCGGTTAATTTCATGCTACGTATTAACAATTCTTAACACTTAACTTTTGTGTAATGTTTGGTCACTTAAATCAGTTCACAAGTGCTCAACGAAATCCCTAATTGATGCTATTAACAGATATGCGTTAACAGATTATTAGTGTTACGGTTTTTACAGTTTAAGATTATGAAATCAGTTCACAAGACGTTAAAATAACTCATAAAACATAAACACGTTTTGAATAGTTTAGCGATTATGTCATCAAACGTGGTTAGATAACGATATTGTTTATGTGAGCTGAGTTCGGAACTACTCCACTTTTAAGTTTATTCATCATTTTATTAGGGGTGTCAGCTTCATTATGAAAAATGTATTATCGTTGCATGTCGTTTTGAAATAATGCATTCTTCAATGTAAGCTGTAATAAGCATACGGCTTTTACTCTTTTTTGTTTCTAAAATTATCACAATCATCACATTTAATAAAGGTCATACCAAAGTGAATTTGAAATGTTGACTTTTGTACTATTTCTTAGAGGGGTGGCAGCATCCATCGCACGGTTACATTACAAGAGTAATACTAAAAATATTGAAATGTGTTTTATTTCATTCAAAAATTGAAAGAGCTGCGTGGTCGAGCGGCTATGATGTCGGTATCTTTACCCAGCCGTACAGTGTTCGAATCCACGATTTAGATAACCGTTGTTTTTTGTTCTTTTTTTTGCGTTTGTTGTATTATTAACTAAAAAAAATAGTCTTATCGTCTTTTTGTAATGCTTTAATTCGTAACTAGACTCGCTTTTTAATTTTTGATTTTTTTACAATTATTTTGCAACCCGCTACTCACAATAGAACGTGTACAATTTTAATCAGCCAGAAATTTGAAGTCAAATAATTTCCTTTTTTTCCAAACCAAACTAATAAAACAAATTTTATCGTGTGTATTTGATAGACAATAAGTTCGCATGTATTTAAGTTTTAATTTTCTTTCAGCAGTTTGTTAGTTTCGTGGTCCAGTGGTCAATATTAATGGAATTGACGCTGTTTGTTCAGTGTTCGACTCCAACTCAGAACAACAACCCTTTTAAAATAATACTATAGTGCTGTACTTTTTGCAAAATCTTTAATATTTTTAATTTTGAAAAGATTTTCTACACCAGATACAATTATTTAAGAACAAACTTATTTTATTTGCGTTTGTGTACTCTAAGGCATGTAATAATTAGCTACATTGTGAATACACTGTTGAAGACAAAAATGACACTTCCCCTTATGAGCGATAATTTAATATTTCAATATTGATATTGTATTTAATGACAGAGAAAACATTTTGAATTATGGATTGCATTTTTGAAAACATTAAAATATACTAACAAAATTGTATTCGTAATAATAAACACTTGTCTACTTTAAAGAAAATATATATTTTGATGTAATCAGCGGTTAATTTCATGCTACGTATTAACAATTCTTAACACTTAACTTTTGTGTAATGTTTGGTCACTTAAATCAGTTCACAAGTGCTCAACGAAATCCCTAATTGATGCTATTAACAGATATGCGTTAACAGATTATTAGTGTTACGGTTTTTACAGTTTAAGATTATGAAATCAGTTCACAAGACGTTAAAATAACTCATAAAACATAAACACGTTTTGAATAGTTTAGCGATTATGTCATCAAACGTGGTTAGATAACGATATTGTTTATGTGAGCTGAGTTCGGAACTACTCCACTTTTAAGTTTATTCATCATTTTATTAGGGGTGTCAGCTTCATTATGAAAAATGTATTATCGTTGCATGTCGTTTTGAAATAATGCATTCTTCAATGTAAGCTGTAATAAGCATACGGCTTTTACTCTTTTTTGTTTCTAAAATTATCACAATCATCACATTTAATAAAGGTCATACCAAAGTGAATTTGAAATGTTGACTTTTGTACTATTTCTTAGAGGGGTGGCAGCATCCATCGCACGGTTACATTACAAGAGTAATACTAAAAATATTGAAATGTGTTTTATTTCATTCAAAAATTGAAAGAGCTGCGTGGTCGAGCGGCTATGATGTCGGTATCTTTACCCAGCCGTACAGTGTTCGAATCCACGATTTAGATAACCGTTGTTTTTTGTTCTTTTTTTTTGCGTTTGTTGTATTATTAACTAAAAAAAATAGTCTTATCGTCTTTTTGTAATGCTTTAATTCGTAACTAGACTCGCTTTTTAATTTTTGATTTTTTTACAATTATTTTGCAACCCGCTACTCACAATAGAACGTGTACAATTTTAATCAGCCAGAAATTTGAAGTCAAATAATTTCCTTTTTTTCCAAACCAAACTAATAAAACAAATTTTATCGTGTGTATTTGATAGACAATAAGTTCGCATGTATTTAAGTTTTAATTTTCTTTCAGCAGTTTGTTAGTTTCGTGGTCCAGTGGTCAATATTAATGGAATTGACGCTGTTTGTTCAGTGTTCGACTCCAACTCAGAACAACAACCCTTTTAAAATAATACTATAGTGCTGTACTTTTTGCAAAATCTTTAATATTTTTAATTTTGAAAAGATTTTCTACACCAGATACAATTATTTAAGAACAAACTTATTTTATTTGCGTTTGTGTACTCTAAGGCATGTAATAATTAGCTACATTGTGAATACACTGTTGAAGACAAAAATGACACTTCCCCTTATGAGCGATAATTTAATATTTCAATATTGATATTGTATTTAATGACAGAGAAAACATTTTGAATTATGGATTGCATTTTTGAAAACATTAAAATATACTAACAAAATTGTATTCGTAATAATAAACACTTGTCTACTTTAAAGAAAATATATATTTTGATGTAATCAGCGGTTAATTTCATGCTACGTATTAACAATTCTTAACACTTAACTTTTGTGTAATGTTTGGTCACTTAAATCAGTTCACAAGTGCTCAACGAAATCCCTAATTGATGCTATTAACAGATATGCGTTAACAGATTATTAGTGTTACGGTTTTTACAGTTTAAGATTATGAAATCAGTTCACAAGACGTTAAAATAACTCATAAAACATAAACACGTTTTGAATAGTTTAGCGATTATGTCATCAAACGTGGTTAGATAACGATATTGTTTATGTGAGCTGAGTTCGGAACTACTCCACTTTTAAGTTTATTCATCATTTTATTAGGGGTGTCAGCTTCATTATGAAAAATGTATTATCGTTGCATGTCGTTTTGAAATAATGCATTCTTCAATGTAAGCTGTAATAAGCATACGGCTTTTACTCTTTTTTGTTTCTAAAATTATCACAATCATCACATTTAATAAAGGTCATACCAAAGTGAATTTGAAATGTTGACTTTTGTACTATTTCTTAGAGGGGTGGCAGCATCCATCGCACGGTTACATTACAAGAGTAATACTAAAAATATTGAAATGTGTTTTATTTCATTCAAAAATTGAAAGAGCTGCGTGGTCGAGCGGCTATGATGTCGGTATCTTTACCCAGCCGTACAGTGTTCGAATCCACGATTTAGATAACCGTTGTTTTTTGTTCTTTTTTTTGCGTTTGTTGTATTATTAACTAAAAAAAATAGTCTTATCGTCTTTTTGTAATGCTTTAATTCGTAACTAGACTCGCTTTTTAATTTTTGATTTTTTTACAATTATTTTGCAACCCGCTACTCACAATAGAACGTGTACAATTTTAATCAGCCAGAAATTTGAAGTCAAATAATTTCCTTTTTTTCCAAACCAAACTAATAAAACAAATTTTATCGTGTGTATTTGATAGACAATAAGTTCGCATGTATTTAAGTTTTAATTTTCTTTCTGCAGTTAGTTAGTTTCGTGGTCCAGTGGTCAATATTAATGGAATTGACGCTGTTTGTTCAGTGTTCGACTCCAACTCAGAACAACAACCCTTTTAAAATAATACTATAGTGCTGTACGTTTTGCAAAATCTTTAATATTTTTAATTTTGCAAAGATTTTCTACACCAGATACAATTATTTAAGAACAAACTTATTTTATTTGCGTTTGTGTACTCTAAGGCATGTAATAATTAGCTACATTGTGAATACACTGTTGAAGACAAAAATGACACTTCCCCTTATGAGCGATAATTTAATATTTCAATATTGATATTGTATTTAATGACAGAGAAAACATTTTGAATTATGGATTGCATTTTTGAAAACATTAAAATATACTAACAAAATTGTATTCGTAATAATAAACACTTGTCTACTTTAAACAAAATATATATTTTGATGTAATCAGCGGTTAATTTCATGCTACGTATTAACAATTCTTAACACTTAACTTTTGTGTAATGTTTGGTCACTTAAATCAGTTCACAAGTGCTCAACGAAATCCCTAATTGATGCTATTAACAGATATGCGTTAACAGATTATTAGTGTAACGGTTTTTACAGTTTAAGATTATGAAATCAGTTCACAAGACGTTAAAATAACTCATAAAACTTAAACACGTTTTGAATAGTTTAGCGATTATGTCATCAAACGTGGTTAGATAACGATGTTGTTTATGTGAGCTGAGTTCGGAACTACTCCACTTTTAAGTTTATTCATCATTTTATAAGGGGTGTCAGCTTCATTATGAAAAATGTATTATCGGTGCATGTCGTTTTGAAATAATGCATTCTTCAATGTAAGCTGTAATAAGCATACGGCTTTTACTCTTTTTTGTTTCTAAAATTATCACAATCATCACATTTAATAAAGGTCATACCAAAGTGAATTTGAAATGTTGACTTTTGTACTATTTCTTAGAGGGGTGGCAGCATCCATCGCACGGTTACATTACAAGAGTAATACTAAAAATATTGAAATGTGTTTTATTTCATTCAAAAATTGAAAGAGCTGCGTGGTCGAGCGGCTATGATGTCGGTATCTTTACCCAGCCGTACAGTGTTCGAATCCACGATTTAGATAACCGTTGTTTTTTGTTCTTTTTTTTGCGTTTGTTGTATTATTAACTAAAAAAAATAGTCTTATCGTCTTTTTGTAATGCTTTAATTCGTAACTAGACTCGCTTTTTAATTTTTGATTTTTTTACAATTATTTTGCAACCCGCTACTCACAATAGAACGTGTACAATTTTAATCAGCCAGAAATTTGAAGTCAAATAATTTCCTTTTTTTCCAAACCAAACTAATAAAACAAATTTTATCGTGTGTATTTGATAGACAATAAGTTCGCATGTATTTAAGTTTTAATTTTCTTTCTGCAGTTAGTTAGTTTCGTGGTCCAGTGGTCAATATTAACGGAATTGACGCTGTTTGTTCAGTGTTCGACTCCAACTCAGAACAACAACCCTTTTAAAATAATACTATAGTGCTGTACGTTTTGCAAAATCTTTAATATTTTTAATTTTGCAAAGATTTTCTACACCAGATACAATTATTTAAGAACAAACTTATTTTATTTGCGTTTGTGTACTCTAAGGCATGTAATAATTAGCTACATTGTGAATACACTGTTGAAGACAAAAATGACACTTCCCCTTATGAGCGATAATTTAATATTTCAATATTGATATTGTATTTAATGACAGAGAAAACATTTTGAATTATGGATTGCATTTTTGAAAACATTAAAATATACTAACAAAATTGTATTCGTAATAATAAACACTTGTCTACTTTAAACAAAATATATATTTTGATGTAATCAGCGGTTAATTTCATGCTACGTATTAACAATTCTTAACACTTAACTTTTGTGTAATGTTTGGTCACTTAAATCAGTTCACAAGTGCTCAACGAAATCCCTAATTGATGCTATTAACAGATATGCGTTAACAGATTATTAGTGTAACGGTTGTTACAGTTTAAGATTATGAAATCAGTTCACAAGACGTTAAAATAACTCATAAAACATAAACACGTTTTGAATAGTTTAGCGATTATGTCATCAAACGTGGTTAGATAACGATATTGTTTATGTGAGCTGAGTTCGGAACTACTCCACTTTTAAGTTTATTCATCATTTTATTAGGGGTGTCAGCTTCATTATGAAAAATGTATTATCGTTGCATGTCGTTTTGAAATAATGCATTCTTCAATGTAAGCTGTAATAAGCATACGGCTTTTACTCTTTTTTGTTTCTAAAATTATCACAATCATCACATTTAATAAAGGTCATACCAAAGTGAATTTGAAATGTTGACTTTTGTACTATTTCTTAGAGGGGTGGCAGCATCCATCGCACGGTTACATTACAAGAGTAATACTAAAAATATTGAAATGTGTTTTATTTCATTCAAAAATTGAAAGAGCTGCGTGGTCGAGCGGCTATGATGTCGGTATCTTTACCCAGCCGTACAGTGTTCGAATCCACGATTTAGATAACCGTTGTTTTTTGTTCTTTTTTTTGCGTTTGTTGTATTATTAACTAAAAAAAATAGTCTTATCGTCTTTTTGTAATGCTTTAATTCGTAACTAGACTCGCTTTTTAATTTTTGATTTTTTTACAATTATTTTGCAACCCGCTACTCACAATAGAACGTGTACAATTTTAATCAGCCAGAAATTTGAAGTCAAATAATTTCCTTTTTTTCCAAACCAAACTAATAAAACAAATTTTATCGTGTGTATTTGATAGACAATAAGTTCGCATGTATTTAAGTTTTAATTTTCTTTCAGCAGTTTGTTAGTTTCGTGGTCCAGTGGTCAATATTAATGGAATTGACGCTGTTTGTTCAGTGTTCGACTCCAACTCAGAACAACAACCCTTTTAAAATAATACTATAGTGCTGTACTTTTTGCAAAATCTTTAATATTTTTAATTTTGAAAAGATTTTCTACACCAGATACAATTATTTAAGAACAAACTTATTTTATTTGCGTTTGTGTACTCTAAGGCATGTAATAATTAGCTACATTGTGAATACACTGTTGAAGACAAAAATGACACTTCCCCTTATGAGCGATAATTTAATATTTCAATATTGATATTGTATTTAATGACAGAGAAAACATTTTGAATTATGGATTGCATTTTTGAAAACATTAAAATATACTAACAAAATTGTATTCGTAATAATAAACACTTGTCTACTTTAAAGAAAATATATATTTTGATGTAATCAGCGGTTAATTTCATGCTACGTATTAACAATTCTTAACACTTAACTTTTGTGTAATGTTTGGTCACTTAAATCAGTTCACAAGTGCTCAACGAAATCCCTAATTGATGCTATTAACAGATATGCGTTAACAGATTATTAGTGTTACGGTTTTTACAGTTTAAGATTATGAAATCAGTTCACAAGACGTTAAAATAACTCATAAAACATAAACACGTTTTGAATAGTTTAGCGATTATGTCATCAAACGTGGTTAGATAACGATATTGTTTATGTGAGCTGAGTTCGGAACTACTCCACTTTTAAGTTTATTCATCATTTTATTAGGGGTGTCAGCTTCATTATGAAAAATGTATTATCGTTGCATGTCGTTTTGAAATAATGCATTCTTCAATGTAAGCTGTAATAAGCATACGGCTTTTACTCTTTTTTGTTTCTAAAATTATCACAATCATCACATTTAATAAAGGTCATACCAAAGTGAATTTGAAATGTTGACTTTTGTACTATTTCTTAGAGGGGTGGCAGCATCCATCGCACGGTTACATTACAAGAGTAATACTAAAAATATTGAAATGTGTTTTATTTCATTCAAAAATTGAAAGAGCTGCGTGGTCGAGCGGCTATGATGTCGGTATCTTTACCCAGCCGTACAGTGTTCGAATCCACGATTTAGATAACCGTTGTTTTTTGTTCTTTTTTTTGCGTTTGTTGTATTATTAACTAAAAAAAATAGTCTTATCGTCTTTTTGTAATGCTTTAATTCGTAACTAGACTCGCTTTTTAATTTTTGATTTTTTTACAATTATTTTGCAACCCGCTACTCACAATAGAACGTGTACAATTTTAATCAGCCAGAAATTTGAAGTCAAATAATTTCCTTTTTTTCCAAACCAAACTAATAAAACAAATTTTATCGTGTGTATTTGATAGACAATAAGTTCGCATGTATTTAAGTTTTAATTTTCTTTCAGCAGTTTGTTAGTTTCGTGGTCCAGTGGTCAATATTAATGGAATTGACGCTGTTTGTTCAGTGTTCGACTCCAACTCAGAACAACAACCCTTTTAAAATAATACTATAGTGCTGTACTTTTTGCAAAATCTTTAATATTTTTAATTTTGAAAAGATTTTCTACACCAGATACAATTATTTAAGAACAAACTTATTTTATTTGCGTTTGTGTACTCTAAGGCATGTAATAATTAGCTACATTGTGAATACACTGTTGAAGACAAAAATGACACTTCCCCTTATGAGCGATAATTTAATATTTCAATATTGATATTGTATTTAATGACAGAGAAAACATTTTGAATTATGGATTGCATTTTTGAAAACATTAAAATATACTAACAAAATTGTATTCGTAATAATAAACACTTGTCTACTTTAAAGAAAATATATATTTTGATGTAATCAGCGGTTAATTTCATGCTACGTATTAACAATTCTTAACACTTAACTTTTGTGTAATGTTTGGTCACTTAAATCAGTTCACAAGTGCTCAACGAAATCCCTAATTGATGCTATTAACAGATATGCGTTAACAGATTATTAGTGTTACGGTTTTTACAGTTTAAGATTATGAAATCAGTTCACAAGACGTTAAAATAACTCATAAAACATAAACACGTTTTGAATAGTTTAGCGATTATGTCATCAAACGTGGTTAGATAACGATATTGTTTATGTGAGCTGAGTTCGGAACTACTCCACTTTTAAGTTTATTCATCATTTTATTAGGGGTGTCAGCTTCATTATGAAAAATGTATTATCGTTGCATGTCGTTTTGAAATAATGCATTCTTCAATGTAAGCTGTAATAAGCATACGGCTTTTACTCTTTTTTGTTTCTAAAATTATCACAATCATCACATTTAATAAAGGTCATACCAAAGTGAATTTGAAATGTTGACTTTTGTACTATTTCTTAGAGGGGTGGCAGCATCCATCGCACGGTTACATTACAAGAGTAATACTAAAAATATTGAAATGTGTTTTATTTCATTCAAAAATTGAAAGAGCTGCGTGGTCGAGCGGCTATGATGTCGGTATCTTTACCCAGCCGTACAGTGTTCGAATCCACGATTTAGATAACCGTTGTTTTTTGTTCTTTTTTTTTGCGTTTGTTGTATTATTAACTAAAAAAAATAGTCTTATCGTCTTTTTGTAATGCTTTAATTCGTAACTAGACTCGCTTTTTAATTTTTGATTTTTTTACAATTATTTTGCAACCCGCTACTCACAATAGAACGTGTACAATTTTAATCAGCCAGAAATTTGAAGTCAAATAATTTCCTTTTTTTCCAAACCAAACTAATAAAACAAATTTTATCGTGTGTATTTGATAGACAATAAGTTCGCATGTATTTAAGTTTTAATTTTCTTTCAGCAGTTTGTTAGTTTCGTGGTCCAGTGGTCAATATTAATGGAATTGACGCTGTTTGTTCAGTGTTCGACTCCAACTCAGAACAACAACCCTTTTAAAATAATACTATAGTGCTGTACTTTTTGCAAAATCTTTAATATTTTTAATTTTGAAAAGATTTTCTACACCAGATACAATTATTTAAGAACAAACTTATTTTATTTGCGTTTGTGTACTCTAAGGCATGTAATAATTAGCTACATTGTGAATACACTGTTGAAGACAAAAATGACACTTCCCCTTATGAGCGATAATTTAATATTTCAATATTGATATTGTATTTAATGACAGAGAAAACATTTTGAATTATGGATTGCATTTTTGAAAACATTAAAATATACTAACAAAATTGTATTCGTAATAATAAACACTTGTCTACTTTAAAGAAAATATATATTTTGATGTAATCAGCGGTTAATTTCATGCTACGTATTAACAATTCTTAACACTTAACTTTTGTGTAATGTTTGGTCACTTAAATCAGTTCACAAGTGCTCAACGAAATCCCTAATTGATGCTATTAACAGATATGCGTTAACAGATTATTAGTGTTACGGTTTTTACAGTTTAAGATTATGAAATCAGTTCACAAGACGTTAAAATAACTCATAAAACATAAACACGTTTTGAATAGTTTAGCGATTATGTCATCAAACGTGGTTAGATAACGATATTGTTTATGTGAGCTGAGTTCGGAACTACTCCACTTTTAAGTTTATTCATCATTTTATTAGGGGTGTCAGCTTCATTATGAAAAATGTATTATCGTTGCATGTCGTTTTGAAATAATGCATTCTTCAATGTAAGCTGTAATAAGCATACGGCTTTTACTCTTTTTTGTTTCTAAAATTATCACAATCATCACATTTAATAAAGGTCATACCAAAGTGAATTTGAAATGTTGACTTTTGTACTATTTCTTAGAGGGGTGGCAGCATCCATCGCACGGTTACATTACAAGAGTAATACTAAAAATATTGAAATGTGTTTTATTTCATTCAAAAATTGAAAGAGCTGCGTGGTCGAGCGGCTATGATGTCGGTATCTTTTCCCAGCCGTACAGTGTTCAAATCCACGATTTAGATAACCGTTGTTTTTTTGTTCTTTTTTGCGTTTGTTGTATTATTAACTAAAAAAATAGTCTTATCGTCTTTTTTGTAATGCTTTTAATTCGTAACTAGACTCGCTTTTTAATTTTTGATTATTTTACAATTATTTTGCAACCCGCTACTCACAATAGAACGTGTGCAATTTTAATCAGCCAGAAATTTGAAGTCAAATAATTTCATTTTTTTCCAAACCAAACTAATAAAACAAATTTTATCGTGTGTATTTGATAGACAATAAGTTCGCATGTATTTAAGTTTTAATTTTCTTTCTGCAGTTAGTTAGTTTCGTGGTCCAGTGGTCAATATTAATGGAATTGACGCTGTTTGTTCAGTGTTCGACTCCAACTCAGAACAACAACCCTTTTAAAATAATACTATAGTGCTGTACGTTTTGCAAAATCTTTAATATTTTTAATTTTGCAAAGATTTTCTACACCAGATACAATTATTTAAGAACAAACTTATTTTATTTGCGTTTGTGTACTCTAAGGCATGTAATAATTAGCTACATTGTGAATACACTGTTGAAGACAAAAATGACACTTCCCCTTATGAGCGATAATTTAATATTTCAATATTGATATTGTATTTAATGACAGAGAAAACATTTTGAATTATGGATTGCATTTTTGAAAACATTAAAATATACTAACAAAATTGTATTCGTAATAATAAACACTTGTCTACTTTAAAGAAAATATATATTTTGATGTAATCAGCGGTTAATTTCATGCTACGTATTAACAATTGTTAACACTTAATTTTTGTGTAATGTTTGGTCACTTAAATCAGTTCACAAGTGCTCAACGAAATCCCTAATTGATGCTATTAACAGATATGCGTTAACAGATTATTAGTGTAACGGTTTTTACAGTTTAAGATTATGAAATCAGTTCACAAGACGTTAAAATAACTCATAAAACATAAACACGTTTTGAATAGTTTAGCGATTATGTCATCAAACGTGGTTAGATAACGATGTTGTTTATGTGAGCTGAGTTCGGAACTACTCCACTTTTAAGTTTATTCATCATTTTATTAGGGGTGTCAGCTTCATTATGAAAAATGTATTATCGGTGCATGTCGTTTTGAAATAATGCATTCTTCAATGTAAGCTGTAATAAGCATACGGCTTTTACTCTTTTTTGTTTCTAAAATTATCACAATCATCACATTTAATAAAGGTCATACCAAAGTGAATTTGAAATGTTGACTTTTGTACTATTTCTTAGAGGGGTGGCAGCATCCATCGCACGGTTACATTACAAGAGTAATACTAAAAATATTGAAATGTGTTTTATTTCATTCAAAAATTGAAAGAGCTGCGTGGTCGAGCGGCTATGATGTCGGTATCTTTACCCAGCCGTACAGTGTTCGAATCCACGATTTAGATAACCGTTGTTTTTTGTTCTTTTTTTTGCGTTTGTTGTATTATTAACTAAAAAAAATAGTCTTATCGTCTTTTTGTAATGCTTTAATTCGTAACTAGACTCGCTTTTTAATTTTTGATTTTTTTACAATTATTTTGCAACCCGCTACTCACAATAGAACGTGTACAATTTTAATCAGCCAGAAATTTGAAGTCAAATAATTTCCTTTTTTTCCAAACCAAACTAATAAAACAAATTTTATCGTGTGTATTTGATAGACAATAAGTTCGCATGTATTTAAGTTTTAATTTTCTTTCTGCAGTTAGTTAGTTTCGTGGTCCAGTGGTCAATATTAACGGAATTGACGCTGTTTGTTCAGTGTTCGACTCCAACTCAGAACAACAACCCTTTTAAAATAATACTATAGTGCTGTACGTTTTGCAAAATCTTTAATATTTTTAATTTTGCAAAGATTTTCTACACCAGATACAATTATTTAAGAACAAACTTATTTTATTTGCGTTTGTGTACTCTAAGGCATGTAATAATTAGCTACATTGTGAATACACTGTTGAAGACAAAAATGACACTTCCCCTTATGAGCGATAATTTAATATTTCAATATTGATATTGTATTTAATGACAGAGAAAACATTTTGAATTATGGATTGCATTTTTGAAAACATTAAAATATACTAACAAAATTGTATTCGTAATAATAAACACTTGTCTACTTTAAACAAAATATATATTTTGATGTAATCAGCGGTTAATTTCATGCTACGTATTAACAATTCTTAACACTTAACTTTTGTGTAATGTTTGGTCACTTAAATCAGTTCACAAGTGCTCAACGAAATCCCTAATTGATGCTATTAACAGATATGCGTTAACAGATTATTAGTGTAACGGTTGTTACAGTTTAAGATTATGAAATCAGTTCACAAGACGTTAAAATAACTCATAAAACATAAACACGTTTTGAATAGTTTAGCGATTATGTCATCAAACGTGGTTAGATAACGATATTGTTTATGTGAGCTGAGTTCGGAACTACTCCACTTTTAAGTTTATTCATCATTTTATTAGGGGTGTCAGCTTCATTATGAAAAATGTATTATCGTTGCATGTCGTTTTGAAATAATGCATTCTTCAATGTAAGCTGTAATAAGCATACGGCTTTTACTCTTTTTTGTTTCTAAAATTATCACAATCATCACATTTAATAAAGGTCATACCAAAGTGAATTTGAAATGTTGACTTTTGTACTATTTCTTAGAGGGGTGGCAGCATCCATCGCACGGTTACATTACAAGAGTAATACTAAAAATATTGAAATGTGTTTTATTTCATTCAAAAATTGAAAGAGCTGCGTGGTCGAGCGGCTATGATGTCGGTATCTTTACCCAGCCGTACAGTGTTCGAATCCACGATTTAGATAACCGTTGTTTTTTGTTCTTTTTTTTGCGTTTGTTGTATTATTAACTAAAAAAAATAGTCTTATCGTCTTTTTGTAATGCTTTAATTCGTAACTAGACTCGCTTTTTAATTTTTGATTTTTTTACAATTATTTTGCAACCCGCTACTCACAATAGAACGTGTACAATTTTAATCAGCCAGAAATTTGAAGTCAAATAATTTCCTTTTTTTCCAAACCAAACTAATAAAACAAATTTTATCGTGTGTATTTGATAGACAATAAGTTCGCATGTATTTAAGTTTTAATTTTCTTTCAGCAGTTTGTTAGTTTCGTGGTCCAGTGGTCAATATTAATGGAATTGACGCTGTTTGTTCAGTGTTCGACTCCAACTCAGAACAACAACCCTTTTAAAATAATACTATAGTGCTGTACTTTTTGCAAAATCTTTAATATTTTTAATTTTGAAAAGATTTTCTACACCAGATACAATTATTTAAGAACAAACTTATTTTATTTGCGTTTGTGTACTCTAAGGCATGTAATAATTAGCTACATTGTGAATACACTGTTGAAGACAAAAATGACACTTCCCCTTATGAGCGATAATTTAATATTTCAATATTGATATTGTATTTAATGACAGAGAAAACATTTTGAATTATGGATTGCATTTTTGAAAACATTAAAATATACTAACAAAATTGTATTCGTAATAATAAACACTTGTCTACTTTAAAGAAAATATATATTTTGATGTAATCAGCGGTTAATTTCATGCTACGTATTAACAATTCTTAACACTTAACTTTTGTGTAATGTTTGGTCACTTAAATCAGTTCACAAGTGCTCAACGAAATCCCTAATTGATGCTATTAACAGATATGCGTTAACAGATTATTAGTGTTACGGTTTTTACAGTTTAAGATTATGAAATCAGTTCACAAGACGTTAAAATAACTCATAAAACATAAACACGTTTTGAATAGTTTAGCGATTATGTCATCAAACGTGGTTAGATAACGATATTGTTTATGTGAGCTGAGTTCGGAACTACTCCACTTTTAAGTTTATTCATCATTTTATTAGGGGTGTCAGCTTCATTATGAAAAATGTATTATCGTTGCATGTCGTTTTGAAATAATGCATTCTTCAATGTAAGCTGTAATAAGCATACGGCTTTTACTCTTTTTTGTTTCTAAAATTATCACAATCATCACATTTAATAAAGGTCATACCAAAGTGAATTTGAAATGTTGACTTTTGTACTATTTCTTAGAGGGGTGGCAGCATCCATCGCACGGTTACATTACAAGAGTAATACTAAAAATATTGAAATGTGTTTTATTTCATTCAAAAATTGAAAGAGCTGCGTGGTCGAGCGGCTATGATGTCGGTATCTTTTCCCAGCCGTACAGTGTTCAAATCCACGATTTAGATAACCGTTGTTTTTTTGTTCTTTTTTGCGTTTGTTGTATTATTAACTAAAAAAATAGTCTTATCGTCTTTTTTGTAATGCTTTTAATTCGTAACTAGACTCGCTTTTTAATTTTTGATTATTTTACAATTATTTTGCAACCCGCTACTCACAATAGAACGTGTGCAATTTTAATCAGCCAGAAATTTGAAGTCAAATAATTTCATTTTTTTCCAAACCAAACTAATAAAACAAATTTTATCGTGTGTATTTGATAGACAATAAGTACGCATGTATTTAAGTTTTAATTTTCTTTCTGCAGTTAGTTAGTTTCGTGGTCCAGTGGTCAATATTAATGGAATTGACGCTGTTTGTTCAGTGTTCGACTCCAACTCAGAACAACAACCCTTTTAAAATAATACTATAGTGCTGTACGTTTTGCAAAATCTTTAATATTTTTAATTTTGCAAAGATTTTCTACACCAGATACAATTATTTAAGAACAAACTTATTTTATTTGCGTTTGTGTACTCTAAGGCATGTAATAATTAGCTACATTGTGAATACACTGTTGAAGACAAAAATGACACTTCCCCTTATGAGCGATAATTTAATATTTCAATATTGATATTGTATTTAATGACAGAGAAAACATTTTGAATTATGGATTGCATTTTTGAAAACATTAAAATATACTAACAAAATTGTATTCGTAATAATAAACACTTGTCTACTTTAAACAAAATATATATTTTGATGTAATCAGCGGTTAATTTCATGCTACGTATTAACAATTCTTAACACTTAACTTTTGTGTAATGTTTGGTCACTTAAATCAGTTCACAAGTGCTCAACGAAATCCCTAATTGATGCTATTAACAGATATGCGTTAACAGATTATTAGTGTAACGGTTTTTACAGTTTAAGATTATGAAATCAGTTCACAAGACGTTAAAATAACTCATAAAACATAAACACGTTTTGAATAGTTTAGCGATTATGTCATCAAACGTGGTTAGATAACGATGTTGTTTATGTGAGCTGAGTTCGGAACTACTCCACTTTTAAGTTTATTCATCATTTTATTAGGGGTGTCAGCTTCATTATGAAAAATGTATTATCGGTGCATGTCGTTTTGAAATAATGCATTCTTCAATGTAAGCTGTAATAAGCATACGGCTTTTACTCTTTTTTGTTTCTAAAATTATCACAATCATCACATTTAATAAAGGTCATACCAAAGTGAATTTGAAATGTTGACTTTTGTACTATTTCTTAGAGGGGTGGCAGCATCCATCGCACGGTTACATTACAAGAGTAATACTAAAAATATTGAAATGTGTTTTATTTCATTCAAAAATTGAAAGAGCTGCGTGGTCGAGCGGCTATGATGTCGGTATCTTTACCCAGCCGTACAGTGTTCGAATCCACGATTTAGATAACCGTTGTTTTTTGTTCTTTTTTTTGCGTTTGTTGTATTATTAACTAAAAAAAATAGTCTTATCGTCTTTTTGTAATGCTTTAATTCGTAACTAGACTCGCTTTTTAATTTTTGATTTTTTTACAATTATTTTGCAACCCGCTACTCACAATAGAACGTGTACAATTTTAATCAGCCAGAAATTTGAAGTCAAATAATTTCCTTTTTTTCCAAACCAAACTAATAAAACAAATTTTATCGTGTGTATTTGATAGACAATAAGTTCGCATGTATTTAAGTTTTAATTTTCTTTCAGCAGTTTGTTAGTTTCGTGGTCCAGTGGTCAATATTAATGGAATTGACGCTGTTTGTTCAGTGTTCGACTCCAACTCAGAACAACAACCCTTTTAAAATAATACTATAGTGCTGTACTTTTTGCAAAATCTTTAATATTTTTAATTTTGAAAAGATTTTCTACACCAGATACAATTATTTAAGAACAAACTTATTTTATTTGCGTTTGTGTACTCTAAGGCATGTAATAATTAGCTACATTGTGAATACACTGTTGAAGACAAAAATGACACTTCCCCTTATGAGCGATAATTTAATATTTCAATATTGATATTGTATTTAATGACAGAGAAAACATTTTGAATTATGGATTGCATTTTTGAAAACATTAAAATATACTAACAAAAATGTATTCGTAATAATAAACACTTGTCTACTTTAAACAAAATATATATTTTGATGTAATCAGCGGTTAATTTCATGCTACGTATTAACAATTGTTAACACTTAATTTTTGTGTAATGTTTGGTCACTTAAATCAGTTCACAAGTGCTCAACGAAATCCCTAATTGATGCTATTAACAGATATGCGTTAACAGATTATTAGTGTAACGGTTTTTACAGTTTAAGATTATGAAATCAGTTCACAAGACGTTAAAATAACTCATAAAACATAAACACGTTTTGAATAGTTTAGCGATTATGTCATCAAACGTGGTTAGATAACGATGTTGTTTATGTGAGCTGAGTTCGGAACTACTCCACTTTTAAGTTTATTCATCATTTTATTAGGGGTGTCAGCTTCATTATGAAAAATGTATTATCGTTGCATGTCGTTTTGAAATAATGCATTCTTCAATGTAAGCTGTAATAAGCATACGGCTTTTACTCTTTTTTGTTTCTAAAATTATCACAATCATCACATTTAATAAAGGTCATACCAAAGTGAATTTGAAATGTTGACTTTTGTACTATTTCTTAGAGGGGTGGCAGCATCCATCGCACGGTTACATTACAAGAGTAATACTAAAAATATTGAAATGTGTTTTATTTCATTCAAAAATTGAAAGAGCTGCGTGGTCGAGCGGCTATGATGTCGGTATCTTTTCCCAGCCGTACAGTGTTCAAATCCACGATTTAGATAACCGTTGTTTTTTTGTTCTTTTTTGCGTTTGTTGTATTATTAACTAAAAAAATAGTCTTATCGTCTTTTTTGTATGCTTTTAATTCGTAACTAGACTCGCTTTTTAATTTTTGATTATTTTACAATTATTTTGCAACCCGCTACTCACAATAGAACGTGTGCAATTTTAATCAGCCAGAAATTTGAAGTCAAATAATTTCATTTTTTTCCAAACCAAACTAATAAAACAAATTTTATCGTGTGTATTTGATAGACAATAAGTTCGCATGTATTTAAGTTTTAATTTTCTTTCTGCAGTTAGTTAGTTTCGTGGTCCAGTGGTCAATATTAATGGAATTGACGCTGTTTGTTCAGTGTTCGACTCCAACTCAGAACAACAACCCTTTTAAAATAATACTATAGTGCTGTACGTTTTGCAAAATCTTTAATATTTTTAATTTTGCAAAGATTTTCTACACCAGATACAATTATTTAAGAACAAACTTATTTTATTTGCGTTTGTGTACTCTAAGGCATGTAATAATTAGCTACATTGTGAATACACTGTTGAAGACAAAAATGACACTTCCCCTTATGAGCGATAATTTAATATTTCAATATTGATATTGTATTTAATGACAGAGAAAACATTTTGAATTATGGATTGCATTTTTGAAAACATTAAAATATACTAACAAAAATGTATTCGTAATAATAAACACTTGTCTACTTTAAACAAAATATATATTTTGATGTAATCAGCGGTTAATTTCATGCTACGTATTAACAATTGTTAACACTTAATTTTTGTGTAATGTTTGGTCACTTAAATCAGTTCACAAGTGCTCAACGAAATCCCTAATTGATGCTATTAACAGATATGCGTTAACAGATTATTAGTGTAACGGTTTTTACAGTTTAAGATTATGAAATCAGTTCACAAGACGTTAAAATAACTCATAAAACATAAACACGTTTTGAATAGTTTAGCGATTATGTCATCAAACGTGGTTAGATAACGATGTTGTTTATGTGAGCTGAGTTCGGAACTACTCCACTTTTAAGTTTATTCATCATTTTATTAGGGGTGTCAGCTTCATTATGAAAAATGTATTATCGTTGCATGTCGTTTTGAAATAATGCATTCTTCAATGTAAGCTGTAATAAGCATACGGCTTTTACTCTTTTTTGTTTCTAAAATTATCACAATCATCACATTTAATAAAGGTCATACCAAAGTGAATTTGAAATGTTGACTTTTGTACTATTTCTTAGAGGGGTGGCAGCATCCATCGCACGGTTACATTACAAGAGTAATACTAAAAATATTGAAATGTGTTTTATTTCATTCAAAAATTGAAAGAGCTGCGTGGTCGAGCGGCTATGATGTCGGTATCTTTTCCCAGCCGTACAGTGTTCAAATCCACGATTTAGATAACCGTTGTTTTTTTGTTCTTTTTTGCGTTTGTTGTATTATTAACTAAAAAAATAGTCTTATCGTCTTTTTTGTATGCTTTTAATTCGTAACTAGACTCGCTTTTTAATTTTTGATTATTTTACAATTATTTTGCAACCCGCTACTCACAATAGAACGTGTGCAATTTTAATCAGCCAGAAATTTGAAGTCAAATAATTTCATTTTTTTCCAAACCAAACTAATAAAACAAATTTTATCGTGTGTATTTGATAGACAATAAGTTCGCATGTATTTAAGTTTTAATTTTCTTTCTGCAGTTAGTTAGTTTCGTGGTCCAGTGGTCAATATTAATGGAATTGACGCTGTTTGTTCAGTGTTCGACTCCAACTCAGAACAACAACCCTTTTAAAATAATACTATAGTGCTGTACGTTTTGCAAAATCTTTAATATTTTTAATTTTGCAAAGATTTTCTACACCAGATACAATTATTTAAGAACAAACTTATTTTATTTGCGTTTGTGTACTCTAAGGCATGTAATAATTAGCTACATTGTGAATACACTGTTGAAGACAAAAATGACACTTCCCCTTATGAGCGATAATTTAATATTTCAATATTGATATTGTATTTAATGACAGAGAAAACATTTTGAATTATGGATTGCATTTTTGAAAACATTAAAATATACTAACAAAATTGTATTCGTAATAATAAACACTTGTCTACTTTAAACAAAATATATATTTTGATGTAATCAGCGGTTAATTTCATGCTACGTATTAACAATTGTTAACACTTAACTTTTGTGTAATGTTTGGTCACTTAAATCAGTTCACAAGTGCTCAACGAAATCCCTAATTGATGCTATTAACAGATATGCGTTAACAGATTATTAGTGTAACGGTTTTTACAGTTTAAGATTATGAAATCAGTTCACAAGACGTTAAAATAACTCATAAAACATAAACACGTTTTGAATAGTTTAGCGATTATGTCATCAAACGTGGTTAGATAACGATGTTGTTTATGTGAGCTGAGTTCGGAACTACTCCACTTTTAAGTTTATTCATCATTTTATTAGGGGTGTCAGCTTCATTATGAAAAATGTATTATCGTTGCATGTCGTTTTGAAATAATGCATTCTTCAATGTAAGCTGTAATAAGCATACGGCTTTTACTCTTTTTTGTTTCTAAAATTATCACAATCATCACATTTAATAAAGGTCATACCAAAGTGAATTTGAAATGTTGACTTTTGTACTATTTCTTAGAGGGGTGGCAGCATCCATCGCACGGTTACATTACAAGAGTAATACTAAAAATATTGAAATGTGTTTTATTTCATTCAAAAATTGAAAGAGCTGCGTGGTCGAGCGGCTATGATGTCGGTATCTTTTCCCAGCCGTACAGTGTTCAAATCCACGATTTAGATAACCGTTGTTTTTTTGTTCTTTTTTTGCGTTTGTTGTATTATTAACTAAAAAAATAGTCTTATCGTCTTTTTTGTAATGCTTTTAATTCGTAACTAGACTCGCTTTTTAATTTTTGATTATTTTACAATTATTTTGCAACCCGCTACTCACAATAGAACGTGTGCAATTTTAATCAGCCAGAAATTTGAAGTCAAATAATTTCATTTTTTTCCAAACCAAACTAATAAAACAAATTTTATCGTGTGTATTTGATAGACAATAAGTTCGCATGTATTTAAGTTTTAATTTTCTTTCTGCAGTTAGTTAGTTTCGTGGTCCAGTGGTCAATATTAACGGAATTGACGCTGTTTGTTCAGTGTTCGACTCCAACTCAGAACAACAACCCTTTTAAAATAATACTATAGTGCTGTACGTTTTGCAAAATCTTTAATATTTTTAATTTTGCAAAGATTTTCTACACCAGATACAATTATTTAAGAACAAACTTATTTTATTTGCGTTTGTGTACTCTAAGGCATGTAATAATTAGCTACATTGTGAATACACTGTTGAAGACAAAAATGACACTTCCCCTTATGAGCGATAATTTAATATTTCAATATTGATATTGTATTTAATGACAGAGAAAACATTTTGAATTATGGATTGCATTTTTGAAAACATTAAAATATACTAACAAAATTGTATTCGTAATAATAAACACTTGTCTACTTTAAACAAAATATATATTTTGATGTAATCAGCGGTTAATTTCATGCTACGTATTAACAATTCTTAACACTTAACTTTTGTGTAATGTTTGGTCACTTAAATCAGTTCACAAGTGCTCAACGAAATCCCTAATTGATGCTATTAACAGATATGCGTTAACAGATTATTAGTGTAACGGTTGTTACAGTTTAAGATTATGAAATCAGTTCACAAGACGTTAAAATAACTCATAAAACATAAACACGTTTTGAATAGTTTAGCGATTATGTCATCAAACGTGGTTAGATAAAGATGTTGTTTATGTGAGCTGAGTTTGGAACTACTCCACTTTTAAGTTTATTCATCATTTTATTAGGGGTGTCAGCTTCATTATGAAAAATGTATTATCGGTGCATGTCGTTTTGAAATAATGCATTCTTCAATGTAAGCTGTAATAAGCATACGGCTTTTACTCTTTTTTGTTTCTAAAATTATCACAATCATCACATTTAATAAAGGTCATACCAAAGTGAATTTGAAATGTTGACTTTTGTACTATTTCTTAGAGGGGTGGCAGCATCCATCGCACGGTTACATTACAAGAGTAATACTAAAAATATTGAAATGTGTTTTATTTCATTCAAAAATTGAAAGAGCTGCGTGGTCGAGCGGCTATGATGTCGGTATCTTTACCCAGCCGTACAGTGTTCGAATCCACGATTTAGATAACCGTTGTTTTTTGTTCTTTTTTTTGCGTTTGTTGTATTATTAACTAAAAAAAATAGTCTTATCGTCTTTTTGTAATGCTTTAATTCGTAACTAGACTCGCTTTTTAATTTTTGATTTTTTTACAATTATTTTGCAACCCGCTACTCACAATAGAACGTGTACAATTTTAATCAGCCAGAAATTTGAAGTCAAATAATTTCCTTTTTTTCCAAACCAAACTAATAAAACAAATTTTATCGTGTGTATTTGATAGACAATAAGTTCGCATGTATTTAAGTTTTAATTTTCTTTCAGCAGTTTGTTAGTTTCGTGGTCCAGTGGTCAATATTAATGGAATTGACGCTGTTTGTTCAGTGTTCGACTCCAACTCAGAACAACAACCCTTTTAAAATAATACTATAGTGCTGTACTTTTTGCAAAATCTTTAATATTTTTAATTTTGAAAAGATTTTCTACACCAGATACAATTATTTAAGAACAAACTTATTTTATTTGCGTTTGTGTACTCTAAGGCATGTAATAATTAGCTACATTGTGAATACACTGTTGAAGACAAAAATGACACTTCCCCTTATGAGCGATAATTTAATATTTCAATATTGATATTGTATTTAATGACAGAGAAAACATTTTGAATTATGGATTGCATTTTTGAAAACATTAAAATATACTAACAAAATTGTATTCGTAATAATAAACACTTGTCTACTTTAAAGAAAATATATATTTTGATGTAATCAGCGGTTAATTTCATGCTACGTATTAACAATTCTTAACACTTAACTTTTGTGTAATGTTTGGTCACTTAAATCAGTTCACAAGTGCTCAACGAAATCCCTAATTGATGCTATTAACAGATATGCGTTAACAGATTATTAGTGTTACGGTTTTTACAGTTTAAGATTATGAAATCAGTTCACAAGACGTTAAAATAACTCATAAAACATAAACACGTTTTGAATAGTTTAGCGATTATGTCATCAAACGTGGTTAGATAACGATGTTGTTTATGTGAGCTGAGTTCGGAACTACTCCACTTTTAAGTTTATTCATCATTTTATTAGGGGTGTCAGCTTCATTATGAAAAATGTATTATCGTTGCATGTCGTTTTGAAATAATGCATTCTTCAATGTAAGCTGTAATAAGCATACGGCTTTTACTCTTTTTTGTTTCTAAAATTATCACAATCATCACATTTAATAAAGGTCATACCAAAGTGAATTTGAAATGTTGACTTTTGTACTATTTCTTAGAGGGGTGGCAGCATCCATCGCACGGTTACATTACAAGAGTAATACTAAAAATATTGAAATGTGTTTTATTTCATTCAAAAATTGAAAGAGCTGCGTGGTCGAGCGGCTATGATGTCGGTATCTTTTCCCAGCCGTACAGTGTTCAAATCCACGATTTAGATAACCGTTGTTTTTTTGTTCTTTTTTGCGTTTGTTGTATTATTAACTAAAAAAATAGTCTTATCGTCTTTTTTGTAATGCTTTTAATTCGTAACTAGACTCGCTTTTTAATTTTTGATTATTTTACAATTATTTTGCAACCCGCTACTCACAATAGAACGTGTGCAATTTTAATCAGCCAGAAATTTGAAGTCAAATAATTTCATTTTTTTCCAAACCAAACTAATAAAACAAATTTTATCGTGTGTATTTGATAGACAATAAGTTCGCATGTATTTAAGTTTTAATTTTCTTTCTGCAGTTAGTTAGTTTCGTGGTCCAGTGGTCAATATTAACGGAATTGACGCTGTTTGTTCAGTGTTCGACTCCAACTCAGAACAACAACCCTTTTAAAATAATACTATAGTGCTGTACGTTTTGCAAAATCTTTAATATTTTTAATTTTGCAAAGATTTTCTACACCAGATACAATTATTTAAGAACAAACTTATTTTATTTGCGTTTGTGTACTCTAAGGCATGTAATAATTAGCTACATTGTGAATACACTGTTGAAGACAAAAATGACACTTCCCCTTATGAGCGATAATTTAATATTTCAATATTGATATTGTATTTAATGACAGAGAAAACATTTTGAATTATGGATTGCATTTTTGAAAACATTAAAATATACTAACAAAATTGTATTCGTAATAATAAACACTTGTCTACTTTAAAGAAAATATATATTTTGATGTAATCAGCGGTTAATTTCATGCTACGTATTAACAATTCTTAACACTTAACTTTTGTGTAATGTTTGGTCACTTAAATCAGTTCACAAGTGCTCAACGAAATCCCTAATTGATGCTATTAACAGATATGCGTTAACAGATTATTAGTGTAACGGTTTTTACAGTTTAAGATTATGAAATCAGTTCACAAGACGTTAAAATAACTCATAAAACATAAACACGTTTTGAATAGTTTAGCGATTATGTCATCAAACGTGGTTAGATAACGATGTTGTTTATGTGAGCTGAGTTCGGAACTACTCCACTTTTAAGTTTATTCATCATTTTATTAGGGGTGTCAGCTTCATTATGAAAAATGTATTATCGGTGCATGTCGTTTTGAAATAATGCATTCTTCAATGTAAGCTGTAATAAGCATACGGCTTTTACTCTTTTTTGTTTCTAAAATTATCACAATCATCACATTTAATAAAGGTCATACCAAAGTGAATTTGAAATGTTGACTTTTGTACTATTTCTTAGAGGGGTGGCAGCATCCATCGCACGGTTACATTACAAGAGTAATACTAAAAATATTGAAATGTGTTTTATTTCATTCAAAAATTGAAAGAGCTGCGTGGTCGAGCGGCTATGATGTCGGTATCTTTACCCAGCCGTACAGTGTTCGAATCCACGATTTAGATAACCGTTGTTTTTTGTTCTTTTTTTTGCGTTTGTTGTATTATTAACTAAAAAAAATAGTCTTATCGTCTTTTTGTAATGCTTTAATTCGTAACTAGACTCGCTTTTTAATTTTTGATTTTTTTACAATTATTTTGCAACCCGCTACTCACAATAGAACGTGTACAATTTTAATCAGCCAGAAATTTGAAGTCAAATAATTTCCTTTTTTTCCAAACCAAACTAATAAAACAAATTTTATCGTGTGTATTTGATAGACAATAAGTTCGCATGTATTTAAGTTTTAATTTTCTTTCAGCAGTTTGTTAGTTTCGTGGTCCAGTGGTCAATATTAATGGAATTGACGCTGTTTGTTCAGTGTTCGACTCCAACTCAGAACAACAACCCTTTTAAAATAATACTATAGTGCTGTACTTTTTGCAAAATCTTTAATATTTTTAATTTTGAAAAGATTTTCTACACCAGATACAATTATTTAAGAACAAACTTATTTTATTTGCGTTTGTGTACTCTAAGGCATGTAATAATTAGCTACATTGTGAATACACTGTTGAAGACAAAAATGACACTTCCCCTTATGAGCGATAATTTAATATTTCAATATTGATATTGTATTTAATGACAGAGAAAACATTTTGAATTATGGATTGCATTTTTGAAAACATTAAAATATACTAACAAAAATGTATTCGTAATAATAAACACTTGTCTACTTTAAACAAAATATATATTTTGATGTAATCAGCGGTTAATTTCATGCTACGTATTAACAATTGTTAACACTTAATTTTTGTGTAATGTTTGGTCACTTAAATCAGTTCACAAGTGCTCAACGAAATCCCTAATTGATGCTATTAACAGATATGCGTTAACAGATTATTAGTGTAACGGTTTTTACAGTTTAAGATTATGAAATCAGTTCACAAGACGTTAAAATAACTCATAAAACATAAACACGTTTTGAATAGTTTAGCGATTATGTCATCAAACGTGGTTAGATAACGATGTTGTTTATGTGAGCTGAGTTCGGAACTACTCCACTTTTAAGTTTATTCATCATTTTATTAGGGGTGTCAGCTTCATTATGAAAAATGTATTATCGTTGCATGTCGTTTTGAAATAATGCATTCTTCAATGTAAGCTGTAATAAGCATACGGCTTTTACTCTTTTTTGTTTCTAAAATTATCACAATCATCACATTTAATAAAGGTCATACCAAAGTGAATTTGAAATGTTGACTTTTGTACTATTTCTTAGAGGGGTGGCAGCATCCATCGCACGGTTACATTACAAGAGTAATACTAAAAATATTGAAATGTGTTTTATTTCATTCAAAAATTGAAAGAGCTGCGTGGTCGAGCGGCTATGATGTCGGTATCTTTTCCCAGCCGTATAGTGTTCAAATCCACGATTTAGATAACCGTTGTTTTTTTGTTCTTTTTTGCGTTTGTTGTATTATTAACTAAAAAAATAGTCTTATCGTCTTTTTTGTATGCTTTTAATTCGTAACTAGACTCGCTTTTTAATTTTTGATTATTTTACAATTATTTTGCAACCCGCTACTCACAATAGAACGTGTGCAATTTTAATCAGCCAGAAATTTGAAGTCAAATAATTTCATTTTTTTCCAAACCAAACTAATAAAACAAATTTTATCGTGTGTATTTGATAGACAATAAGTTCGCATGTATTTAAGTTTTAATTTTCTTTCTGCAGTTAGTTAGTTTCGTGGTCCAGTGGTCAATATTAATGGAATTGACGCTGTTTGTTCAGTGTTCGACTCCAACTCAGAACAACAACCCTTTTAAAATAATACTATAGTGCTGTACGTTTTGCAAAATCTTTAATATTTTTAATTTTGCAAAGATTTTCTACACCAGATACAATTATTTAAGAACAAACTTATTTTATTTGCGTTTGTGTACTCTAAGGCATGTAATAATTAGCTACATTGTGAATACACTGTTGAAGACAAAAATGACACTTCCCCTTATGAGCGATAATTTAATATTTCAATATTGATATTGTATTTAATGACAGAGAAAACATTTTGAATTATGGATTGCATTTTTGAAAACATTAAAATATACTAACAAAATTGTATTCGTAATAATAAACACTTGTCTACTTTAAACAAAATATATATTTTGATGTAATCAGCGGTTAATTTCATGCTACGTATTAACAATTCTTAACACTTAACTTTTGTGTAATGTTTGGTCACTTAAATCAGTTCACAAGTGCTCAACGAAATCCCTAATTGATGCTATTAACAGATATGCGTTAACAGATTATTAGTGTAACGGTTTTTACAGTTTAAGATTATGAAATCAGTTCACAAGACGTTAAAATAACTCATAAAACATAAACACGTTTTGAATAGTTTAGCGATTATGTCATCAAACGTGGTTAGATAACGATGTTGTTTATGTGAGCTGAGTTCGGAACTACTCCACTTTTAAGTTTATTCATCATTTTATTAGGGGTGTCAGCTTCATTATGAAAAATGTATTATCGGTGCATGTCGTTTTGAAATAATGCATTCTTCAATGTAAGCTGTAATAAGCATACGGCTTTTACTCTTTTTTGTTTCTAAAATTATCACAATCATCACATTTAATAAAGGTCATACCAAAGTGAATTTGAAATGTTGACTTTTGTACTATTTCTTAGAGGGGTGGCAGCATCCATCGCACGGTTACATTACAAGAGTAATACTAAAAATATTGAAATGTGTTTTATTTCATTCAAAAATTGAAAGAGCTGCGTGGTCGAGCGGCTATGATGTCGGTATCTTTACCCAGCCGTACAGTGTTCGAATCCACGATTTAGATAACCGTTGTTTTTTGTTCTTTTTTTTTGCGTTTGTTGTATTATTAACTAAAAAAAATAGTCTTATCGTCTTTTTGTAATGCTTTAATTCGTAACTAGACTCGCTTTTTAATTTTTGATTTTTTTTACAATTATTTTGCAACCCGCTACTCACAATAGAACGTGTACAATTTTAATCAGCCAGAAATTTGAAGTCAAATAATTTCCTTTTTTTCCAAACCAAACTAATAAAACAAATTTTATCGTGTGTATTTGATAGACAATAAGTTCGCATGTATTTAAGTTTTAATTTTCTTTCAGCAGTTTGTTAGTTTCGTGGTCCAGTGGTCAATATTAATGGAATTGACGCTGTTTGTTCAGTGTTCGACTCCAACTCAGAACAACAACCCTTTTAAAATAATACTATAGTGCTGTACTTTTTGCAAAATCTTTAATATTTTTAATTTTGAAAAGATTTTCTACACCAGATACAATTATTTAAGAACAAACTTATTTTATTTGCGTTTGTGTACTCTAAGGCATGTAATAATTAGCTACATTGTGAATACACTGTTGAAGACAAAAATGACACTTCCCCTTATGAGCGATAATTTAATATTTCAATATTGATATTGTATTTAATGACAGAGAAAACATTTTGAATTATGGATTGCATTTTTGAAAACATTAAAATATACTAACAAAATTGTATTCGTAATAATAAACACTTGTCTACTTTAAAGAAAATATATATTTTGATGTAATCAGCGGTTAATTTCATGCTACGTATTAACAATTCTTAACACTTAACTTTTGTGTAATGTTTGGTCACTTAAATCAGTTCACAAGTGCTCAACGAAATCCCTAATTGATGCTATTAACAGATATGCGTTAACAGATTATTAGTGTTACGGTTTTTACAGTTTAAGATTATGAAATCAGTTCACAAGACGTTAAAATAACTCATAAAACATAAACACGTTTTGAATAGTTTAGCGATTATGTCATCAAACGTGGTTAGATAGCGATATTGTTTACGTGAGCTGAGTTCGGAACTACTCCACTTTTAAGTTTATTCATCATTTTATTAGGGGTGTCAGCTTCATTATGAAAAATGTATTATCGTTGCATGTCGTTTTGAAATAATGCATTCTTCAATGTAAGCTGTAATAAGCATACGGCTTTTACTCTTTTTTGTTTCTAAAATTATCACAATCATCACATTTAATAAAGGTCATACCAAAGTGAATTTGAAATGTTGTTTTTTGTACTATTTCTTAGAGGGGTGGCAGCATCCATCGCACGGTTACATTACAAGAGTAATTCTAAAAATATTGAAATGTGTTTTATTTCATTCAAAAATTGAAAGAGCTGCGTGGTCGAGCGGCTATGATGTCGGTATCTTTACCCAGCCGTACAGTGTTCAAATCCACGATTTAGATAACTGTTGTTTTTTTGTTCTTTTTTGCGTTTGTTGTATTATTAACTAAAAAAATAGTCTTATCGTCTTTTTTGTAATGCTTTTAATTCGTAACTAGACTCGCTTTTTAATTTTTGATTATTTTACAATTATTTTGCAACCCGCTACTCACAATAGAACGTGTGCAATTTTAATCAACCAGAAATTTGAAGTCAAATAATTTCATTTTTTTCCAAACCAAACTAATAAAACAAATTTAATCGTGTGTATTTGATAGACAATAAGTTCGCATGTATTTAATTTTTAATTTTCTTTCAGCAGTTAGTTAGTTTCGTGGTCCAGTGGTCAATATTAATGGAATTGACGCTGTTTGTTCAGTGTTCGACTCCAACTCAGAACAACAACCCTTTTAAAATAATACTATAGTGCTGTACTTTTTGCAAAATCTTTAATATTTCTAATTTTGCAAAGATTTTCTACACCAGATACAATTATTTAAGAACAAACTTATTTTATTTGCGTTTGTGTACTCTAAGGCATGTAATAATTAGCTACATTGTGAATACACTGTTGAAGACAAAAATGACACTTCCCCTTATGAGCGATAATTTAATATTTCAATATTGATATTGTATTTAATGACAGAGAAAACATTTTGAATTATGGATTGCATTTTTGAAAACATTAAAATATACTAACAAAAATGTATTCGTAATAATAAACACTTGTCTACTTTAAACAAAATATATATTTTGATGTAATCAGCGGTTAATTTCATGCTACGTATTAACAATTGTTAACACTTAATTTTTGTGTAATGTTTGGTCACTTAAATCAGTTCACAAGTGCTCAACGAAATCCCTAATTGATGCTATTAACAGATATGCGTTAACAGATTATTAGTGTAACGGTTTTTACAGTTTAAGATTATGAAATCAGTTCACAAGACGTTAAAATAACTCATAAAACATAAACACGTTTTGAATAGTTTAGCGATTATGTCATCAAACGTGGTTAGATAACGATGTTGTTTATGTGAGCTGAGTTCGGAACTACTCCACTTTTAAGTTTATTCATCATTTTATTAGGGGTGTCAGCTTCATTATGAAAAATGTATTATCGTTGCATGTCGTTTTGAAATAATGCATTCTTCAATGTAAGCTGTAATAAGCATACGGCTTTTACTCTTTTTTGTTTCTAAAATTATCACAATCATCACATTTAATAAAGGTCATACCAAAGTGAATTTGAAATGTTGACTTTTGTACTATTTCTTAGAGGGGTGGCAGCATCCATCGCACGGTTACATTACAAGAGTAATACTAAAAATATTGAAATGTGTTTTATTTCATTCAAAAATTGAAAGAGCTGCGTGGTCGAGCGGCTATGATGTCGGTATCTTTACCCAGCCGTACAGTGTTCGAATCCTCGATTTAGATAACCGTTGTTTTTTGTTCTTTTTTTGCGTTTGTTGTATTATTAACTAAATAAATAGTCTTATCGTCTTTTTTGTAATGCTTTGATTTCGTAACTAGACTCGCTTTTTAATTTTTGATTTTTTTTACAATTATTTTGCAACCCGCTACTCACAATAGAACGTGTACAATTTTAATCAGCCAGAAATTTGAAGTCAAATAATTTCATGTTTTTTCCAAACCAAACTAATAAAACAAATTTTATCGTGTGTATTTGATAGACAATAAGTTGGCATGTATTTAAGTTTTAATTTTCTTTCAGCAGTTAGCTAGTTTCGTAGTCCAGTGGTCAATATTAATGGAATTGACGCTGTTTGTTCAGTGTTCGACTCCAACTCAGAACAACAACCCTTTTAAAATAATACTATAGTGCTGTACATTTTTGCAAAATCTTTAATATTTTTAATTTTGCAAAGATTTTCTACACCAGATACAATTATTTAAGAACAAATTTATTTTATTTGGTTTGTGAACCCTAAGGCATGTAATAATTAGCTACATTGTGAATACACTGTTGAAGACAAAAATAACACTTCCCCTTATGAGCGATAATTTAATATTTCAATATTGATATTGTATTTAATGACAGAGAAAACATTTTGAATTATGGATTGCATTTTTGAAAACATTAAAATATACTAACAAAATTGTATTCGTAATAATAAACACTTGTCTACTTTAAAGAAAATATATATTTTGATGTAATCAGCGGTTAATTTCATGCTACGTATCAACAATTATTAACACTTTACTTTTGTGTAATGTTTGGTCACTTAAATCAGTTCACAAGTGCTCAACGAAATCCCTAATTGATGCTATTAGCAGATATGCGTTAACAGATTATTAGTGTAACGGTTTTTACAGTTTAAGATTATGAAATCAGTTCACAAGACGTTAAAATAACTCATAAAACATAAACACGTTTTGAATAGTTTAGCGATTATATCATCAAACGTGGTTAGATAGCGATGTTGTTTATGTGAGCTGAGTTCAGAACTACTCCTCTTTTAAGTTTATTCATCATTTTATTAGGGGTGTCAGCTTCATTATGAAAAATGTATTATCGTTGAATGTCGTTTTGAAATAATGCATTCTTCAATGTAAGCTGTAATAAGCATACGGCTTTTACTCTTTTTTGTTTCTAAAATTATCACAATCATCACATTTAATAAAGGTCATACCAAAGTGAATTTGAAATGTTGACTTTTGTACTATTTCTTAGAGGGGTGGCAGCATCCATCGCACGGTTACATTACAAGAGTAATACTAAAAATATTGAAATGTGTTTTATTTCATTCAAAAATTGAAAGAGCTGCGTGGTCGAGCGGCTATGATGTCGGTATCTTTACCCAGCCGTACAGTGTTCGAATCCTCGATTTAGATAACAGTTGTTTTTTGTTCTTTTTTTGCGTTTGTTGTATTATTAACTAAAAAAATAGTCTTATCGTCTTTTTTGTAATGCTTTTATTTCGTAACTAGACTCGCTTTTTAATTTTTGATTTTTTTACAATTATTTTGCAACCCGCTACTCACAATAGAACGTGTGCAATTTTAATCAGCCAGAAATTTGAAGTCAAATAATTTCATTTTTTTTCCAAACCAAACTAATAAAACAAATTTTATCGTGTGTATTTGATAGACCATAAGTTCGCATGTATTTAAGTTTTAATTTTCTTTCAGCAGTTAGTTAATTTCGTGGTCCAGTGGTCAATATTAATGCAATTGACGCTGTTTGTTCAGTGTTCGACTCCAACTCAGAACAACAACCCTTTTAAAATAATACTATAGTGCTGTACATTTTTACAAAATCTTTAATATTTTTAATTTTGCAAAGATTTTCTACACCAGATACAATTATTTAAGAACAAATTTATTTTATTTGGTTTGTGTACTCTAAGGCATGTAATAATTAGCTACATTGTGAATACACTGTTGAAGACAAAAATGACACTTCCCCTTATGAGCGATAATTTAATATTTCAATATTGATATTGTATTTAATGACAGAGAAAACATTTTGAAGTATGGATTATATTTTTGAAAACATTAAAATATACTAACAAAATTGTATTCGTAATAATAAACACTTGTCTACTTTAAACAAAATATATATTTTGATGTAATCAGTGGTTAATTTCATGCTACGTATTAACAATTGTTAACACTTAACTTTTGTGTAATGTTTGGTCACTTAAATCAGTTCACAAGTGCTCAACGAAATCCCTAATTGATGCTATTAACAGATATGCGTTAACAGATTATTAGTGTAACGGTTTTTACAGTTTAAGATTATGAAATCAGTTCACAAGACGTTAAAATAACTCATAAAACATAAACACGTTTTGAATAGTTTAGCGATTATGTCATCAAACGTGGTTAGATAGCGATGTTGTTTATGTGAGCTGAGTTCGGAACTACTCCTCTTTTAAGTTTATTCATCATTTTATTAGGGGTGTCAGCTTCATTATGAAAAATGTATTATCGTTGCATGTCGTTTTGAAATAATGCATTCTTCAATGTAAGCTGTAATAAGCATACGGCTTTTACTCTTTTTTGTTTCTAAAATTATCACAATCATCACATTTAATAAAGGTCATACCAAAGTGAATTTGAAATGTTGACTTTTGTACTATTTCTTAGAGGGGTGGCAGCATCCATCGCACGGTTACATTACAAGAGTAATACTAAAAATATTGAAATGTGTTTTATTTCATTCAAATATTGAAAGAGCTGCGTGGTCGAGCGGCTATGATGTCGGTATCTTTACCCAGCCGTACAGTGTTCGAATCCTCGATTTAGATAACCGTTGTTTTTTGTTATTTTTTTGCGTTTGTTGTATTATTAACTAAATAAATAGTCTTATCGTCTTTTTTGTAATGCTTTGATTTCGTAACTAGACTCGCTTTTTAATTTTTGATTTTTTTTACAATTATTTTGCAACCCGCTACTCACAATAGAACGTGTACAATTTTAATCAGCCAGAAATTTGAAGTCAAATAATTTCATTTTTTTTCCAAACCAAACTAATAAAACAAATTTTATCGTGTGTATTTGATAGACAATAAGTTGGCATGTATTTAAGTTTTAATTTTCTTTCAGCAGTTAGCTAGTTTCGTAGTCCAGTGGTCAATATTAATGGAATTGACGCTGTTTGTTCAGTGTTCGACTCCAACTCAGAACAACAACCCTTTTAAAATAATACTATAGTGCTGTACATTTTTGCAAAATCTTTAATATTTTTAATTTTGCAAAGATTTTCTACACCAGATACAATTATTTAAGAACAAATTTATTTTATTTGGTTTGTGTACCCTAAGGCATGTAATAATTAGCTACATTGTGAATACACTGTTGAAGACAAAAATGACACTTCCCCTTATGAGCGATAATTTAATATTTCAATATTGATATTGTATTTAATGACAGAGAAAACATTTTGAATTATGGATTGCATTTTTGAAAACATTAAAATATACTAACAAAATTGTATTCGTAATAATAAACACTTGTCTACTTTAAACCAAATATATATTTTGATGTAATCAGCGGTTAATTTCATGCTACGTATCAACAATTATTAACACTTTACTTTTGTGTAATGTTTGGTCACTTAAATCAGTTCACAAGTGCTCAACGAAATCCCTAATTGATGCTATTAGCAGATATGCGTTAACAGATTATTAGTGTAACGGTTTTTACAGTTTAAGATTATGAAATCAGTTCACAAGACGTTAAAATAACTCATAAAACATAAACACGTTTTGAATAGTTTAGCGATTATATCATCAAACGTGGTTAGATAGCGATGTTGTTTATGTGAGCTGAGTTCGGAACTACTCCTCTTTTAAGTTTATTCATCATTTTATTAGGGGTGTCAGCTTCATTATGAAAAATGTATTATTGTTGAATGTCGTTTTGAAATAATGCATTCTTCAATGTAAGCTGTAATAAGCATACGGCTTTTACTCTTTTTTGTTTCTAAAATTATCACAATCATCACATTTAATAAAGGTCATACCAAAGTGAATTTGAAATGTTGATTTTTTTACTATTTCTTAGAGGGGTGGCAGCATCCATCGCACGGTCACATTACAAGAGTAATACTAAAAATATTGAAATGTGTTTTATTTCATTCAAAAATTGAAAGAGCTGCGTGGTCGAGCGGCTATGATGTCGGAGCGGCTATGATGTCGGTATCTTTACCCAGCCGTACAGTGTTCGAATCCTCGATTTAGATAACCGTTGTTTTTTGTTCTTTTTTTTGCGTTTGTTGTATTATTAACTAAAAAAATAGTCTTATCGTCTTTTTTGTAATGCTTTTATTTCGTAACTAGACTCGCTTTTTAATTTTTGATTTTTTTACAATTATTTTGCAACCCGCTACTCACAATAGAACGTGTGCAATTTTAATCAGCCAGAAATTTGAAGTCAAATAATTTCATTTTTTTTCCAAACCAAACTAATAAAACAAATTTTATCGTGTGTATTTGATAGACCATAAGTTCGCATGTATTTAAGTTTTAATTTTCTTTCAGCAGTTAGTTAATTTCGTGGTCCAGTGGTCAATATTAATGGAATTGACGCTGTTTGTTCAGTGTTCGACTCCAACTCAGAACAACAACCCTTTTAAAATAATACTATAGTGCTGTACATTTTTGCAAAATCTTTAATATTTTTTAATTTTGCAAAGATTTTCTACACCAGATACAATTATTTAAGAACAAATTTATTTTATTTGGTTTGTGTACTCTAAGGCATGTAATAATTAGCTACATTGTGAATACACTGTTGAAGACAAAAATGACACTTCCCCTTATGAGCGATAATTTAATATTTCAATATTGATATTGTATTTAATGACAGAGAAAACATTTTGAAGTATGGATTATATTTTTGAAAACATTAAAATATACTAACAAAATTGTATTCGTAATAATAAACACTTGTCTACTTTAAACAAAATATATATTTTGATGTAATCAGCGGTTAATTTCATGCTACGTATTAACAATTGTTAACACTTAACTTTTGTGTAATGTTTGGTCACTTAAATCAGTTCACAAGTGCTCAACGAAATCCCTAATTGATGCTATTAACAGATATGCGTTAACAGATTATTAGTGTAACGGTTTTTACAGTTTAAGATTATGAAATCAGTTCACAAGACGTTAAAATAACTCATAAAACATAAACACGTTTTGAATAGTTTAGCGATTATGTCATCAAACGTGGTTAGATAGCGATGTTGTTTATGTGAGCTGAGTTCGGAACTACTCCTCTTTTAAGTTTATTCATCATTTTATTAGGGGTGTCAGCTTCATTATGAAAAATGTATTATTGTTGCATGTCGTTTTGAAATAATGCATTCTTCAATGTAAGCTGTAATAAGCATACGGCTTTTACTCTTTTTTGTTTCTAAAATTATCACAATCATCACATTTAGTAAAGGTCATACCAAAGTGAATTTGAAATGTTGACTTTTGTACTATTTCTTAGAGGGGTGGCAGCATCCATCGCACGGTTACATTACAAGAGTAATACTAAAAATATTGAAATGTGTTTTATTTCATTCAAATATTGAAAGAGCTGCGTGGTCGAGCGGCTATGATGTCGGTATCTTTACCCAGCCGTACAGTGTTCGAATCCTCGATTTAGATAACCGTTGTTTTTTGTTCTTTTTTTTTGCGTTTGTTGTATTATTAACTAAAAAAGTAGTCTTATCGTCTTTTTTGTAATGCTTTTAATTCGTAACTAGACTCGCTTTTTAATTTTTGATTTTTTTAAAATTATTTAGCAACCCGTTACTCACAATAGAACGTGTGCAATTTTAATCAGCCAGAAATTCGAAGTCAAATAATTTCATTTTTTTTCCAAACCAAACTAATAAAACAAATTTTATCGTGTGTATTTGATAGACCATAAGTTCGCATGTATTTAAGTTTTAATTTTCTTTCAGCAGTTAGTTAATTTCGTGGTCCAGTGGTCAATATTAATGGAATTGACGCTGTTTGTTCAGTGTTCGACTCCAACTCAGAACAACAACCCTTTTAAAATAATACTATAGTGCTGTACTTTTTGCAAAATCTTTAATATTTTTAATTTTGCAAAGATTTTCTACACCAGATACAATTATTTAAGAACAAACTTATTTTATTTGCGTTTGTGTACTCTAAGGCATGTAATAATTAGCTACATTGTGAATACACTGTTGAAGACAAAAATGACACTTCCCCTTATGAGCGATAATTTAATATTTCAATATTGATATTGTATTTAATGACAGAGAAAACATTTTGAAGTATGGATTATATTTTTGAAAACATTAAAATATACTAACAAAATTGTATTCGTAATAATAAACACTTGTCTACTTTAAACAAAATATATATTTTGATGTAATCAGCGGTTAATTTCATGCTACGTATTAACAATTGTTAACACTTAACTTTTGTGTAATGTTTGGTCACTTAAATCAGTTCACAAGTGCTCAACGAAATCCCTAATTGATGCTATTAACAGATATGCGTTAACAGATTATTAGTGTAACGGTTTTTACAGTTTAAGATTATGAAATCAGTTCACAAGACGTTAAAATAACTCATAAAACATAAACACGTTTTGAATAGTTTAGCGATTATGTCATCAAACGTGGTTAGATAACGATGTTGTTTATGTGAGCTGAGTTCGGAACTACTCCACTTTTAAGTTTATTCATCATTTTATTAGGGGTGTCAGCTTCATTATGAAAAATGTATTATCGTTGCATGTCGTTTTGAAATAATGCATTCTTCAATGTAAGCTGTAATAAGCATACGGCTTTTACTCTTTTTTGTTTCTAAAATTATCACAATCATCACATTTAATAAAGGTCATACCAAAGTGAATTTGAAATGTTGACTTTTGTACTATTTATTAGAGGGGTGGCAGCATCCATCGCACGGTTACATTACAAGAGTAATACTAAAAATATTGAAATGTGTTTTATTTCATTCAAAAATTGAAAGAGCTGCGTGGTCGAGCGGCTATGATGTCGGTATCTTTACCCAGCCGTACAGTGTTCGAATCCTCGATTTAGATAACCGTTGTTTTTTGTTCTTTTTTTTGCGTTTTTTGTATTATTAACTAAATAAATAGTCTTATCGTCTTTTTTGTAATGCTTTGATTTCGTAACTAGACTCGCTTTTTAATTTTTGATTTTTTTTACAATTATTTTGCAACCCGCTACTCACAATAGAACGTGTACAATTTTAATCAGCCAGAAATTTGAAGTCAAATAATTTCATTTTTTTTCCAAACCAAACTAATAAAACAAATTTTATCGTGTGTATTTGATAGACAATAAGTTGGCATGTATTTAAGTTTTAATTTTCTTTCAGCAGTTAGCTAGTTTCGTAGTCCAGTGGTCAATATTAATGGAATTGACGCTGTTTGTTCAGTGTTCGACTCCAACTCAGAACAACAACCCTTTTAAAATAATACTATAGTGCTGTACATTTTTGCAAAATCTTTAATATTTTTAATTTTGCAAAGATTTTCTACACCAGATACAATTATTTAAGAACAAATTTATTTTATTTGGTTTGTGTACTCTAAGGCATGTAATAATTAGCTACATTGTGAATACACTGTTGAAGACAAAAATGACACTTCCCCTTATGAGCGATAATTTAATATTTCAATATTGATATTGTATTTAATGACAGAGAAAACATTTTGAATTATGGATTGCATTTTTGAAAACATTAAAATATACTAACAAAATTGTATTCGTAATAATAAACACTTGTCTACTTTAAACAAAATATATATTTTGATGTAATCAGCGGTTAATTTCATGCTACGTATCAACAATTATTAACACTTTACTTTTGTGTAATGTTTGGTCACTTAAATCAGTTCACAAGTGCTCAACGAAATCCCTAATTGATGCTATTAGCAGATATGCGTTAACAGATTATTAGTGTAACGGTTTTTACAGTTTAAGATTATGAAATCAGTTCACAAGACGTTAAAATAACTCATAAAACATAAACACGTTTTGAATAGTTTAGCGATTATATCATCAAACGTGGTTAGATAGCGATGTTGTTTATGTGAGCTGAGTTCGGAACTACTCCTCTTTTAAGTTTATTCATCATTTTATTAGGGGTGTCAGCTTCATTATGAAAAATGTATTATTGTTGAATGTCGTTTTGAAATAATGAATTCTTCAATGTAAGCTGTAATAAGCATACGGCTTTTACTCTTTTTTGTTTCTAAAATTATCACAATCATCACATTTAATAAAGGTCATACCAAAGTGAATTTGAAATGTTGACTTTTGTACTATTTCTTAGAGGGGTGGCAGCATCCATCGCACGGTTACATTACAAGAGTAATACTAAAAATATTGAAATGTGTTTTATTTCATTCAAAAATTGAAAGAGCTGCGTGGTCGAGCGGCTATGATGTCGGTATCTTTACCCAGCCGTACAGTGTTCGAATCCTCGATTTAGATAACCGTTGTTTTTTGTTCTTTTTTTGCGTTTGTTGTATTATTAACTAAAAAAATAGTCTTATCGTCTTTTTTGTAATGCTTTTATTTCGTAACTAGACTCGCTTTTTAATTTTTGATTTTTTTACAATTATTTTGCAACCCGCTACTCACAATAGAACGTGTGCAATTTTAATCAGCCAGAAATTTGAAGTCAAATAATTTCCTTTTTTTTCCAAACCAAACTAATAAAACAAATTTTATCGTGTGTATTTGATAGACCATAAGTTCGCATGTATTTAAGTTTTAATTTTCTTTCAGCAGTTAGTTAATTTCGTGGTCCAGTGGTCAATATTAATGGAATTGACGCTGTTTGTTCAGTGTTCGACTCCAACTCAGAACAACAACCCTTTTAAAATAATACTATAGTGCTGTACATTTTTGCAAAATCTTTAATATTTTTAATTTTGCAAAGATTTTCTACACCTGATACAATTATTTAAGAACAAACTGATTTTATTTGCGTTTGTGTACTCTAAGGCATGTAATAATTAGCTACATTGTGAATACACTGTTGAAGACAAAAATGACACTTCCCCTTATGAGCGATAATTTAATATTTCAATATTGATATTGTATTTAATGACAGAGAAAACATTTTGAAGTATGGATTATATTTTTGAAAACATTAAAATATACTAACAAAATTGTATTCGTAATAATAAACACTTGTCTACTTTAAACAAAATATATATTTTGATGTAATCAGTGGTTAATTTCATGCTACGTATTAACAATTGTTAACACTTAACTTTTGTGTAATGTTTGGTCACTTAAATCAGTTCACAAGTGCTCAACGAAATCCCTAATTGATGCTATTAACAGATATGCGTTAACAGATTATTAGTGTAACGGTTTTTACAGTTTAAGATTATGAAATCAGTTCACAAGACGTTAAAAATAACTCATAAAACATAAACACGTTTTGAATAGTTTAGCGATTGTGTCCTCAAACGTGGTTAGATAACGATGTTGTTTATGTGAGCTGAGTTCGGAACTACTCCACTTTTAAGTTTATTCATCATTTTATTAGGGGTGTCAGCTTCATTATGAAAATTGTATTCTCGTTGCATGTCGTTTTGAAATAATGCATTCTTCAATGTAAGCTGTAATAAGCATACGGCTTTTACTCTTTTTTGTTTCTAAAATTATCACAATCATCACATTTAATAAAGGTCATACCAAAGTGAATTTGAAATGTTGACTTTTGTACTATTTCTTAGAGAGGTGGCAGCATCCATCGCACGGTTATAATACAAGAGTAATACTAAAAATATTGAAATGTGTTTTATTTCAATCAAAAATTGAAAGAGCTACATGGTCGAGTGCCTATGATGTCGGTTGCTTCATCCGGCCGAATAGTGTTTGAATCCTCGTTTAAGAAAACCGTTGTTTTTTTTTTTTTTGCGATCTCGACGTTTTACACCTCCCTGAGTCAGAAAACATAGCTTTGCAATCGTGTCCGTATGTCTGTGTGTATATGTGTGTTTGTCTCTGAGTGTGTAAACACGATAACTTGAGTACTGTTATAGCTAGGTTGATGAAATTTTATATATAAGTATTTTATCAAAATCGTAGCTACGTGTCAACTTTTGAGCGATTTCAAATTACCGAATGTGGAACTTTATCTACTTTTAATTTCTCAAAAGCCTATAATTTGAGTAATATTTCAGATAGATAAAGTAAAATTCGCATGTAAGTAAAAGATCTAATTCTCCGCCTTCTGTCAAATTTTGTGTAATTCCTGTTGACTGGAAGTAGTAATTTTCGCTACTTCCGATTTCTCTAAAAACCCATGTGAACTTATAAAGTACTAATAATATTCCGCACATTTTATTTGGCGTTCACGTGGTGTGTAATTCTTTTTTTCTACGAGATTAAGTATTTAAAATGGATTAAAAATCAATTCTATATCCCGAGTAACATTCACTGTTGTTTCATTTAAGAATATTTGCGAAAGTTTATGGGAGATCACTCCCGGTTTATTTTTTAACAACTATTTTGCAACCCGCTAGAAGCTCTGCCCTTTAAAAAGCAATGAATTCGAATTCAAATAATTTCATTTTTTCCAAACAAGTTACTAAAAAATATATTTTATCAATTTTAGTTTATAGACAATTCGTTTTAATTTTCTTACAGCAGACAGTCGCGTGGTTAATTTTCATCACCCTGGTGTACATTGTTGTTCTAGATGCTACGACCGCCTAAGTGTTTAGTGTTAAAGTCCTACATGATAGCGACACACGCTGTAATTTGTTTTTCAAACATAGCTATCTTCACTCCATTTTTATGTCAGTCGACAATCTATTGTGGTTGCTGTTGCATGGAGGTCTACATTAGGTTAATGACAAGAAAGTCAGGATTAAAATATGTTGGTTTGAAACTTGTTTGAAAGTCAGGATTAAAATATGTTGGTTTGAAACTTGTTTGAATATTTTAATTTACTTTGCACATGGGCACATACTTCGTCCCTTTACAATTATTAACATCTCGTGTTAACCATTTCAGACGTCCCCACCCCTTCTCCTTACCCCGTCCAAACTCGTCCACTTTCGACGTAACCTTTTATTCACTGATACATGTCTTTAATATTTTCGATAATTTCACAAAGTATAAAGCATTTATTTGTATGTGGAGTTCTGTTTTTTAAGCTACATTTTAGAGAGATGTGGTAGACTGAGGCGTGACGTTATTTTAGGTGCTGGGTCCTGGTTTTAGGTGAAGATTAGTGACTTTGGAGAGGGAGCAAAAATCATTAAAACATCGTGACGTATTTCATGTTATAGACCACCCCAGTGCTTTATTTACCTGATGCGATGTTGTTGTTTTTTTTAATGTTTTTTTTGTTAATTGTAAGCACTTCTATGTTAAATTTAACATGTGGACGTACACATGGACCCGACCCCCCCCCCCCCAGTTCACACGCGTCCACAAAAGTCGATTCTGGATATAAAAAAACCACATTCTGATCCAAAGTTATATTCTTGCCAGATCAAGGGGAACAACCTTCGATAAAACTACTCTGCTTTATACATTCAGTTATCTGTAATTATTGACTTTACATTAAGTCTTGTTAATTTTGTTGAGTACCGATGTTGTAATGCTTTAAATTATACACTTGTTGTATTTGTTTAAATACAGAGCTTTATGACAGAAATAGATGCTTATGCACATGTATTTACAATTAGTTGTGTTTTTTTTTTCATAATGATAATTTATTTTATCAATTTTCTCCTAATTTGTTGTTTTTTATTTTTGTTTTAAGCCTAAAGAGATTTAACGTATAATAGAAATAACTGTGTTTCGTTTTGATAATTATCTTAACTAAATTATAATTTAAAACATTTTACTCACATTAAGCAAATATTGTATTGGCAAGCCTGTGCTAAAACATTAAGCCATGGATGGACTGGTTGTGTACAAGAGGCCAGGGAAAGTTAACCCCCCCCCCCCCAACTCCAGATGGAAAATGGCATCGTGCATTTTTCACAGTCAAAGCCCAAGCCTACAAACAAAACCAATAATCTCTTTAAAAATTATATCACAATGTATGTCTATAATTAGAACAAGAACGATAAACATTTTCTAGGGGCCCATCGGAATATTTTCAATGGGCCCGTAAGGATTTTTCCCGATAAACCAGCGGCCAGTCCACTCCTGACAACAGCAGATCCTAAGCTCGCCGTGTTGTCTAATGGCTAATGGCTGATGTTTGGTACAACGACAACGACGGCGGGTTCTAGTGGTGCTATTGTAAACATTACATTGCGATTAGGATTCCCCCCCCCCCCCCCCGAAAAAATTCTACCGCCCCCCCCCCCCCCGAACGAAATGAAATTTATATAATTTATATAGAAAATATATACTTTTAACAGTGTCCGCCCCCCCCCCCCCCTTAAGAAAGTCTAACGCCCCCCCCCCCCCCCGAAAATTTCAAGTGACACCCCCCCCCCCCGGAGAAAAAAGTCTGGAAGAAACACAGCATATAAGGCGGCGATGTATTGATTGAATCCTTAAATTTAAAACAACTACAAGCCAGGAGCGAGAACAAAGCTTTACTCGTAATAATGGAGTTTACGACAAGACACAGCTAGGATTCACACCAACACATAAGTGATAGGGGAAGTCTTATACAGAATATATATTTTAATGGCTTGTCGATTGAGGACAATTAGAGCTTAATGGCTATGATAAACTACCCCACTTGGTGTTTAACTGCCCGTTGTAAAGATGTACAGATTAAAAATGATTAGTCAAAATATCGAAAAGATATTGATGGTGACAGACTTAGCTATCGCCACGTAGATGGTACAAGCCTCGTGTATTACTACTCGAACTCCCTCACATGTCACCACATAGTCGTGACTCCCTTGTGTGTTACCACATAGTTGTCACTGTCTCGTGTGTCAACACATAGTCGTGACACCTTCATGTGTCACCACATTGTGACTCCCTCGTGTTTCACCAATTAGTCGTGACTGGCTTGTGTGTTACCCATTTATTGAGCCATGTTTGTGTGTCACCACCTAAAGTTTGTAACCAGATGAAATACAACATGTTTCTAATACAGTATATATTGATTAGCATTAAATAATTTATAACTTAAAAAATATATCGCCACAAAAATTTGTTTGCAGCATATGGCGCACTGAACTTTGATTTTTTCATATTGTAAACCGTCCGACTAGCAATAATCACTTTCTATAGTCAGTACATAGACAGTGAATTATGGTTCATTATGGGAGTCAAGATATTAGTGCTGCTCAGTTTCACTCCACACACTTTTGTACATGTAAGTTTTTTTGGCTTTTTGTTTTTATAAAGCTTTATTTCTTACACTTGTTTTGCACCTTTGTTTTATTAATTTAAAAAATTCGGTTAACATAGTTTTGAAGAATTAATATCATCTATGATCTTTAAACCTAATACATATCTCTATACATCTCAATCATTTATGTAACTGCTGACTTGTTTTAATTAAAATTAATGCATGTCGCAATCAATTTTGTAAAGTAAGGATTTAGTTCGCGCTAATTTAAACTGTTCACCGCGGTTTTCAGTTAGGTTCGGAGGACCGTATCGATTCGCAACCCTTACGTTTATTTAAAGCCAGTTCATACAAATCGTGACACCCGTATTTTCTATCAATTAGATTTTAATTAGGTTCAAGCAGTTTAACTTTTTTTTTCTTAAATACTAACCGCTCACTTTTAGAAATGGTTTGGCTTTATCTGTCGATGATATTCCGTGTGGAACCTTTTGTGATTTTCTTTTATTGTTTCTATTTTATGTCTCTATAGGTTTCTATTATTTTAATAAATGATAAATTTCAGTACATGTTTACTCTGTTTCAGACATATTTATGTAGCTTAACACAACAAGCAAGAGTGTTGTCTTAACAAAAGAATAGAAAACTTTGACTTAACGGTTCGATAACATTATCTGCTACACAGTACACTGTAAATCTACAATACGCTTTACACAGAGGCTAAAGCGGGGCTTTGTTGTGTTGATATATTGTATTTGATGTTTCAGTTTTTTAAATGCTGGTTATTTCATGCGTAGCTATTAATGTAACGGTGTGAATTTTCTCGATTGTGATTTCTTTTTCAAGTTTTTAAAATATGGTTTATTTTGTGTGCAGCTGTATGTTTATTGCAGTGTTTTCGAGTTTTTAAAATATGAATTATTTTGTGCGTAGTTTTATATTCTTATAAATGTAACTATAGGCAGTTCTTAATTGTCACACAAGATTACATTGCGGTTATTTCTGGACATAACATTTCTATGCGCAGATAAATCACATGCCCTGTGTGTGGCATGATTATATAATAAAATGTGCACAAGTTTAGACCTTGTCAACAGACAATTGTGTTCAGGATTTATCTTTTTGTTGTGCTTTGTGCTGTTTGGGATGGTATTTCAAGGTCAAATATGGAACCACGTGACGTTTAAGGTTGTTTCCGGTCTATGGCGAAACAAACAAGATGTGGATTTGGTAGTTAAGGTAGCCGAGCAGCGCCGAGTTCCAGAAATAAACTGTTCGGCGATCTTCGCAGGAGATATCAAAACAACACTAGCAGCAAGGGAGATAACTAAAACAATAAAAGGGGGGATAACTAACGAGTATTACATCAGCGCAACAAAAAACTGCCCACGTTTTATTCAGACACGTGGTTATATAAACTCTACGTTAACAAAAGACGAAGAGGATTTTCCCATCGCGTTTTCTGTTTTAGTATTCAAGGACGCCGAAATGGTGGAGCGACTTCTTCGTGCTATTTATAGACCACAAAACGTTTACTGTATACACGTAGATAAAAAGTCTGGGACGGAATTCTATAAGGCTATCTCCTCCATAGCCGGTTGTTTTAGTAACGTTTTCTTGACGGCCAGAAGAGTGGATGTGCGCTGGGGGACGTACAGTGTGCTGGAGCCGGAGCTGCTGTGTATGCAGGAGCTGTGGAGGTTCAGGAGCTGGAGGTACTTCATCAACCTGACGGGGCAGGAGTTCCCGCTCAGGACAAACTACGAGCTGGTCAAGATCCTGCGGGCGTTTAAGGGGGCGAACAGCATACATGGGACAATTAAACGGTAGGTGCTTTAGGGGAATGGACGATTGAACGGTAGGTGCTTTAGGGGAATGGACGATTGAACGGTAGGTGCTTTAGGGGAATGGACGATTGAACGGTAGGTGATTTAGGCCTTAGGGGAATGGACGGTTGAACGGTAGATGAATTAAGGGAATGGACGATTGAACGGTAGGTGAATAAGGGGAATAGACGATTGAACGTTAGGTGCTTTAGGGGAATGGACGATTAAACGGTAGGTGATTTAGGGGAATGGACGATTAAACGGTAGGTGATTTAGGGTAATGGATGATTGAACGTTAGGTGCTTTAGGGGAATGGACGATTGAACGGTAGGTGATTTAGGGGAATGGACGATTGAACGTTAGGTGCTTTAGGGGAATGGACGATTGAACGGTAGGTGATTTAGGGGAATGGATGATTGAACGTTAGGTGCTTTAGGGGAATGGACGATTGAACGGTAGGTGATTTAGGGGAATGGACGATTGAACGGTAGGTGATTTAGGCCTTAGGGGAATGGACGATTGAACGGTAGATGAATTAAGGGAATGGACGATTGAACGGTAGGTGAATAAGGGGAATAGACGATTGAACGTTAGGTGCTTTAGGGGAATGGACGATTAAACGGTAGGTGATTTAGGGGAATGGACGATTAAACGGTAGGTGATTTAGGGGAATGGATGATTGAACGTTAGGTGCTTTAGGGGAATGGACGATTGAACGGTAGGTGATTTAGGGGAATGGACGATTGAACGTTAGGTGCTTTAGGGGAATGGACGATTGAACGGTAGGTGATTTAGGGGAATGGATGATTGAACGTTAGGTGCTTTAGGGGAATGGACGATTGAACGGTAGGTGATTTAGGGGAATGGACGATTGAACGGTAGGTGATTTAGGCCTTAGGGGAATGGACGATTGAACGGTAGATGAATTAAGGGAATGGACGATTGAACGGTAGGTGAATAAGGGGAATAGACGATTGAACGGTAGGTGCTTTAGGGGAATGGACGATTAAACGGTAGGTGATTTAGGGGAATGGACGATTAAACGGTAGGTGATTTAGGGGAATGGACGATTGAACGGTAGGTGATTTAGGGGAATGGACGATTAAACGGTAGGTGATTTAGGGGAATGGACGATTGAACGGTAGGTGATTTAGGGGAATGGACGATTGAACGGTAGGTAATTTAGGGGAATGGACGATTGAACGGTAGGTAATTTAGGGGATTGGACGATTGAACGGTAGGTGATTTAGGGGAATGGACGATTAAACGGCAGGTGATTTAGGGGAATGGACGATTAAACGGTAGGTGATTTAGGGGAATGGACGATTAAACGGTAGGTGATTTAGGGGAATGGATGATTGAACGTTAGGTGCTTTAGGGGAATGGACGATTGAACGGTAGGTGATTTAGGGGAATGGACGATTGAACGTTAGGTGCTTTAGGGGAATGGACGATTGAACGGTAGGTGATTTAGGGGAATGGATGATTGAACGTTAGGTGCTTTAGGGGAATGGACGATTGAACGGTAGGTGATTTAGGGGAATGGACGATTGAACGGTAGGTGATTTAGGCCTTAGGGGAATGGACGATTGAACGGTAGATGAATTAAGGGAATGGACGATTGAACGGTAGGTGAATAAGGGGAATAGACGATTGAACGGTAGGTGCTTTAGGGGAATGGACGATTAAACGGTAGGTGATTTAGGGGAATGGACGATTAAACGGTAGGTGATTTAGGGGAATGGACGATTGAACGGTAGGTGATTTAGGGGAATGGACGATTAAACGGTAGGTGATTTAGGGGAATGGACGATTGAACGGTAGGTGATTTAGGGGAATGGACGATTGAACGGTAGGTAATTTAGGGGAATGGACGATTGAACGGTAGGTAATTTAGGGGATTGGACGATTGAACGGTAGGTGATTTAGGGGAATGGACGATTAAACGGCAGGTGATTTAGGGGAATGGACGATTAAACGGTAGGTGCTTTAGAGGAGGGACAATTTAAGTAAAGGTGTTTTAAGGGAACGGATGATTAATTGTTAAGGTGCTTTAGGGGAGGGACGGTAGGCTTATTTAGAGGGACAATTTAACAGCAGGTGCTTAAGTGGAAGGGTAAATTAAATAGTAATTTCTTTGGATGATAGAATTCCAATTAACTGCGTTTTTTAATAGTACATACTTGTTTTTTGATTTACGAGAGAGTATAATTTACTATCGATGCTAGTAGGCCGAAATGGTAGTTGGTGTTCCAAGGCTACGTTCTAGAACTTTCTATTTATCACAGAGTGGGTGAACACTGTCAAATATTGTGTGCATAATCTCAAAATTAGGTTTTCCGCTAACCGCTAAACGAATCGATGACTGTTTTTTTTTTTGCTCTTTGAATACATAACATGCGACGAATTTTAATTTCTAAGTGTAAAGCTGTTGCCAACAGAGATGTAAAAGAAGAGTTTAAGCCTTGAATCATTCAATAAAAGTATGGTACAATATTCAGTGGAGACTTTGACACGAATATTGCATCACGTGATCTACAGTTGTGTATTGCTTACGTAGATATTTTTACAGCCCTTTCTTTTTGCATTTTAAAATATTACCCAATCGTTTTTGTCTTGTATACTTTACGAGTATTACTACCTTTGTTATACACTTATACTACAAGAAAATAATTATTCAGCACCAGATTAATCCAAATTATGACAGTCATGAAATACAACTGAAAATGCTCATGTAAGTCATAAATAGCCGAATAAGCTAATAAATAAATTGTATCTATCAGTATGCTCTTTGTATGAATGGCGTCCTTCCTTTTATACATCTATATATATAATTCTATTCTTGGAGACCCTAGAAAACACCAAGCTGTAAGCGCGCCTCCTACCAGCCCCCTCTCTTCCTCTATACTCTATAGGCATATCGCTACCACCCCCACCCCTACATGGTCTGGTGAGCTGTGGTTCACGCTAAATGTTTACAATCGTAGAGCCGGGTTTAGTGACAGCTATTAGGGGCATATAATTTAGTTTGAAACGATTTTAAACTTAGGGTAGGTAACTAAGAGGAGGCTGCTTTCACAGGGGGGGGGGGGGCAGCATTCAAATAATGAGTTACTGAAAAGAAGAAAATAAAACAACTAAATAGCGGCGTATAATTCGTCGCGGGTCGCGGGTCGGCTCGTATTATATAATTACGCCATACTTACACTTTTTCTGATCACCACTATACATTTTACCTTCCATAAGATTATTATCTTTAGCTTCTTGTTTGTTTAATTGATTTTTTTATAGATTCACAATTAAATAACTGATTTGATTTTCAGCGCCAATGTTGAAAGATGGGGAAATTTGGCTCCACCCCTGGGGATTCGTGCAGTTAAAGGTTCAGTCCACATCGCTGCAAACAGGTAGTTTTAGAGACATCTGTTTTACCTGTATTTTAATATAAACATGTAGCTTTAGAGACATCAGTTTTTCCCTGTATTTTAATATAAACAGGTAGTTGTTTTCCCTGTATTTTAATACAAATTAGTAGTTTTAGTTTTTATCTGTATTTTATCTGTATTCAAACAGTTTTCCAGCCATTTTTATTTACCTGTAATTTAATACTAACATGAAGTTTTGGAGCCATCTTTGTTTACCTATAATTTATTACAAACAGATAGTATTGGAGCCATCTCTATTTACCTGTAATTTAATACTAACATGACGTTTTGGAACTATCTTTATTTATCTGTATTTCAATACAAACAAGTAGTTTTTGAGACATCTGTATTTATCTGTATCATTACAGAAACGAGTAATCTTTAAACCTCTCCTGTTTACAAGTAATATGACAGTTTTAAAACGACTACTACATATACACATGTATTAGGTTTACTATGGTATATATTTAATCATTGCAACAACAAACTTTAAACAGTCGATATTGATCAGATTATGTTAATCGGCTTTAGGGAACCTGCGCTCCTAGTGTTGTATAATGTTTAGATGATCGCCTTTTTAACACTTCAGTAATAACCGCTATATATATATATATATATATATATATATATATATATATATATATATATATATATATATATATATATATATATATATATATATATATATATATATATATATATATATAATATCTGCGTACTTTTTAAATAATTGGAGCCACTCTAGCGCACGCGACCCTCTTTCACATTAATTCCAAATTTTCTACCGATAAATTACTGCCATTTAATGTATGGTTAGGCCTAGCTCTTCTTTGTCATCTGCTAAATAAAAACTCAGTACTCGGTGTTTTTCTAGGAACAGTCTGTCCGGGTTAGTGTCGATTGTTTTAGATTTGGTTGGCATGTCACAAGAACATGTCGAAAGTTTATATTGAAAAAATGATGAAATACGTCATACCGATCCAACGTTGTTTAGTACTTGGTGAAGACTAGAACTAATCTAACTTGCTTTACAAAGTAAGTAAATTAGAATGACTTAAGTTAACATAGGCCCTACAGAACGGATAATGAAGATTTCACTGTACCCAAATATATAAATATAATGCTCTTTATAGTTTAAAAAATTGACGATTATATTTTCATAAAAAATAAAAAGGAAATCTATCTAAAATAAATTGAAAGGAATGTTGCCGGGTGTTAAAATAAGCCAACCAGAAACAATAAACGTGCTTATATTATTTCTTAGGTTGTTGTTAAGTCAACAACACTCACGATCTTCTATAAAATCATTACTCAGCTCCTTTAATCCCGATTAAGCTGTTGGACTAATCCGTTAATCTTTAAACGCTGAACCATAACACGCGTTGAAAGTTGACGTATTTCACATGTGGATACGTGTCAACAAGACAGTGTACTTTCATAATTGGTGTCAGTGTTTTGCGAATTTACATTTTTAAAAGATGTTTTCTACATTTTAAGGTGTGTTAGAGATGGTCAGTTAGGTAGACATGTGTTAGAGATGGTCAGTTAGACAGGTGTTAGAGATGGTCAGTTAGGTAGACAGGTGTTAGAGATGGTCAGTTAGACAGGTGTTAGAGATGGTCAGTTAGGTAGACAGGTGTTAGAGATGGTCAGTTGGACAGGTGTTAGAGATGGTCAGTTAGGTAGACAGGTGTTAGAGATGGTCAGTTAGACAGGTGTTAGAGATGGTCAGTTAGGTAGACAGGTGTTAGAGATGGTCAGTTAGGTAGACAGGTGTTAGAGATGGTCAGTTAGACAGGTGTTAGAGATGGTCAGTTAGACAGGTGTTAGAGATGGTCAGTTAGGTAGACAGGTGTTAGAGATGGTCAGTTAGACAGGTGTTAGAGATGGTCAGTTAGACAGGTGTTAGAGATGATCAGTTAGACAGGTGTTAGAGATGGTCAGTTAGGTAGACAGGTGTTAGAGATGGTCAGTTAGGTAGACAGGTGTTAGAGATGGTCAGTTAGGTAGACAGGTGTTAGAGATGGTCAGTTAGGTAGACAGGTGTTAGAGATGGTCAGTTAGATAGACAGGTGTTAGAGATGGTCAGTTAGACAGGTGTTAGAGATGGTCAGTTAGGTAGACAGGTGTTAGAGATGGTCAGTTAGGTAGACAGGTGTTAGAGATGGTAAGTTAGGTAGACAGGTGTTAGAGATGGTCAGTTAGGTAGACAGGTGTTAGAGATGGTCAGTTAGGTAGACAGGTGTTAGAGATGGTCAGTTAGACAGGTGTTAGAGATGGTCAGTTAGGTAGACAGGTGTTAGAGATGGTCAGTTAGGTAGACAGGTGTTAGAGGTTGTCAGTTAGACATGTGTTAGAGATGGTCATTTAGGTAGACAGGTGTTAGAGATGGTCAGTTAGGTAGACAGGTGTTAGAGATGGTCAGTTAGACAGGTGTTAGAGATGGTCAGTTAGGTAGACAGGTGTTAGAGATGGTCAGTTAGGTAGACAGGTGTTAGAGATGGTCAGTTAGATAGACAGATGTTAGAGATGGTCAGTTAGACAGGTGTTAGAGATGGTCAGTTAGGTAGACAGGTGTTAGAGATGGTCAGTTAGACAGGTGTTAGAGATGGTCAGTTAGGTAGACAGGTGTTAGAGATGGTCAGTTAGGTAGACAGGTGTTAGAGATGGTCAGTTAGATAGACAGGTGTTAGAGATGGTCAGTTAGACAGGTGTTAGAGATGGTCAGTTAGTTAGACAGGTGTTAGAGATAGTCAGTTAGGTAGACAGGTGTTAGAGATGGTCAGTTAGGTAGACAGGTGTTAGAGATGGTCAGTTAGGTAGACAGGTGTTAGAGATGGTCGGTTAGACATGTGTTAGAGATGGTCAGTTAGGTAGACAGGTGTTAGAGATGGTCAGTTAGGTAGACAGGTGTTAGAGATGGTCATTTAGGTAGACAGGTGTTAGAGATGGTCAGTTAGATAGACAGGTGTTAGAGATGGTCGGTTAGACAGGTGTTAGAGATGGTCAGTTAGGTAGACAGGTGTTAGAGGTTGTCAGTTAGACAGGTGTTAGAGATGGTCGGTTAGGTAGACAGGTGTTAGAGATGGTCAGTTAGACATGTGTTAGAGATGGTCAGTTAGGTAGACAGGTGTTAGAGATGGTCAGTTAGGTAGACAGGTGTTAGAGATGGTCAGTTAGATAGACAGGTGTTAGAGATGGTCAGTTAGATAGACAGGTGTTAGAGATGGTCAGTTAGATAGACAGGTGTTAGAGATGGTCAGTTAGATAGACAGGTGTTAGAGATGGTCAGTTAGATAGACAGGTGTTAGAGATGGTCAGTTAGATAGACAGGTGTTAGAGATGGTCAGTTAGACAGGTGTTAGAGATGGTCAGTTAGACAGGTGTTAGAGATGGTGAGTTAGGTAGACAGGTGTTAGAGATGGTCAGTTAGACAGGTGTTAGAGATGGTCAGTTAGGTAGACAGGTGTTAGAGATGGTCAGTTAGATAGACAGGTGTTAGAGATGGTCAGTTAGATAGACAGGTGTTAGAGATGGTCAGTTAGATAGACAGGTGTTAGAGATGGTCAGTTAGATAGACAGGTGTTAGAGATGGTCAGTTAGACAGGTGTTAGAGATGGTGAGTTAGGTAGACAGGTGCTAGAGATTGTCAGTTAGACAGGTGTTAGAGATGGTCAGTTAGGTAGACAGGTGTTAGAGATGGTCAGTTAGATAGACAGATGTTAGAGATGGTCAGTTAGACAGGTGTTAGAGATGGTCAGTTAGGTAGACAGGTGTTAGAGATGGTCAGTTAGACAGGTGTTAGAGATGGTCAGTTAGGTAGACAGGTGTTAGAGATGGTCAGTTAGACAGGTGTTAGAGATGGTCAGTTAGGTAGACATGTTAGAGATGGTTAGTTAGGTAGACAGGTGTTAGAGATGGTCAGTTAGGTAGACAAGTGTTAGAGATGGTCAGTTAGACAGGTGTTAGAGATGGTCAGTTAGACAGGTGTTAGAGATGGTTAGTTAGGTAGACAGGTGTTAGAGATGGTCAGTTAGACAGGTGTTAGAGATGGTCGGTTAGGTAGACAGGTGTTAGAGATGGTCAGTTAGACAGGTGTTAGAGATGGTCAGTTAGGTAGACAGGTGTTAGAGATGGTCAGTTAGACAGGTGTTAGAGATGGTCAGTTAGGTAGACAGGTGTTAGAGATGGTCAGTTAGGTAGACAGGTGTTAGAGATGGTCAGTTAGACAGGTGTTAGAGATGGTCAGTTAGGTAGACAGGTGTTAGAGATGGTCAGTTAGGTAGACAGGTGTTAGAGATGGTCAGTTAGACAGGTGTTAGAGATGGTCAGTTAGGTAGACAGGTGTTAGAGATGGTCAGTTAGGTAGACAGGTGTTAGAGATGGTCAGTTAGGTAGACAGGTGTTAGAGATGGTCAGTTAGGTAGACAGGTGTTAGAGATGGTCAGTTAGTTAGACAGGTGTTAGAGATGGTCAGTTAGTTAGACAGGTGTTAGAGATGGTCAGTTAGGTAGATAGGTGTTAGAGATGGTCAGTTAGGTAGACAGGTGTTAGAGATGGTCAGTTAGGTAGACAGGTGTTAGAGATGGTCAGTTAGACAGGTGTTAGAGATGGTCGGTTAGGTAGACAGGTGTTAGAGATGGTCAGTTAGACAGGTGTTAGAGATGGTCAGTTAGGTAGACAGGCGTTAGAGATGGTCAGTTAGACAGGTGTTAGAGATGGTCAGTTAGGTAGACAGGTGTTAGAGATGGTCAGTTAGACAGGTGTTAGAGATGGTCAGTTAGGTAGACAGATGTTAGAGATGGTCAGTTAGACAGGTGTTAGAGATGGTCAGTTAGACAGGTGTTAGAGATGGTCGGTTAGATAGACAGGTGTTAGAGATGGTCAGTTAGGTAGACAGGTGTTAGAGATGGTCAGTTAGGTAGACAGGCGTTAGAGATGGTCAGTTAGACAGGTGTTAGAGATGGTCGGTTAGATAGACAGGTGTTAGAGATGGTCAGTTAGGTAGACAGGTGTTAGAGATGGTCAGTTAGGTAGACAGGTGTTAGAGATGGTCAGTTAGACAGGTGTTAGAGATGGTCGGTTAGATAGACAGGTGTTAGAGATGGTCAGTTAGGTAGACAGGTGTTAGAGATGGTCAGTTAGGTAGACAGGTGTTAGAGATGGTCAGTTAGGTAGACAGGTGTTAGAGATGGTCAGTTAGGTAGACAGGTGTTAGAGATGGTCAGTTAGACAGGTGTTAGAGATGGTCAGTTAGACAGGTGTTAGAGATGGTCAGTCAGTTAGACAGGTGTTAGAGATGGTCGGTTAGATAGACAGGTGTTAGAGATGGTCAGTTAGGTAGACAGGTGTTAGAGATGGTAAGTTAGGTAGACAGGTGTTAGAGATGGTCAGTTAGACAGGTGTTAGAGATGGTCAGTTAGGTAGATAGGTGTTAGAGATGGTCAGTTAGACAGGTGTTAGAGATGGTCAGTTAGGTAGACAGGTGTTAGAGATGGTCAGTTAGACAGGTGTTAGAGATGGTCAGTTAGGTAGACAGGTGTTAGAGATGGTCAGTTAGACAGGTGTTAGAGATGGTCGGTTAGATAGACAGGTGTTAGAGATGGTCAGTTAGACAGGTGTTAGAGATGGTAAGTTAGGTAGACAGGTGTTAGAGATGGTCAGTTAGACAGGTGTTAGAGATGGTCAGTTAGACAGGTGTTAGAGATGGTCGGTTAGATAGACAGGTGTTAGAGATGGTCGGTTAGATAGACAGGTGTTAGAGATGGTCAGTTAGACAGGTGTTAGAGATGGTAAGTTAGGTAGACAGGTGTTAGAGATGGTCAGTTAGACAGGTGTTAGAGATGGTCAGTTAGGTAGACAGGTGTTAGAGATGGTCAGTTAGGTAGACAGGTGTTAGAGATGGTCAGTTAGACAGGTGTTAGAGATGGTCAGTTAGGTAGACAGGTGTTAGAGATGGTCAGTTAGACAGGTGTTAGAGATGGTCAGTTAGGTAGACAGGTGTTAGAGATGGTCAGTTAGGTAGACAGGTGTTAGAGATGGTCAGTTAGGTAGACAGGTGTTAGAGATGGTCAGTTAGGTAGACAGGTGTTAGAAATGGTCAGATGAGTAGACAATAGGGACTAGGGTTCAGTCGCTTGAAACATACAGATGTGGTGCAAATAATTCTACCCTACAGAATTTCTGATTGTTAAACGGACAAAACATTGTTGTGTAGATAACAGATGTATACAGAGTTGAAACCACGTTTAAAAATATGACACGAATAAATCAAAACAAGTGTTAAAAGCTTGACATCAACTAATTAGGCCGTTGAGATGGATACATATTAATGACCACCTTCCGTTAACGCAGACTAGTTTTGTTAAGGTTATTCGTTGTAATGTCCTCGGAGCTGTAAGTTTTATAATTAGAAACACATGAGCAACATAGCAGATTTTTTTTATAAATGTAATAAAAAAAACAGTTATATTGATATTTCTACTATTATCTAGGGTTGAAATTTTCCTTATCGTAAATTGTTCTTCAGTTGTAAACATTGTCAATTTTATTTTTAATTATTAATCTCCTTTTCGTACATGCCTGTCTGTAATAAAAATTGTAAATGTGTTCATTTTGTCTGAAATGGGATTTTGTTTTGTTGTTTCTTTGAATAGATTAATTTTATTCGTCTGAAGAGATTTTTTCCTGTTTAAATTAAACAGACTTTATCTTTGTCTGGTCAGACATTTTGTTGATTACATTCTGCACAACTCGACGGCCGAGGCTTTCCTCAACTGGACCAAGAGGACACGAGTCCCTGATGAAACATTTTTCGCTAGCCTCAACTACAACCCCCAGTTGGGGATCAAGGGGTCGTTTACAGGTCAATTACGACAAACAGTTGGGGTCGGGGCGAGGGGTGGGGTATAAAAGATTATTTACAAGTCAGAGGGATCAGGGGGGGGGGGGTGAGGTATACAAGATTATTTACAAGTCAGAGGAATCGGGGGGGGGGGGGGGTATAAAAGATTATTTACAAGTCAGAGGGATCAGGGGGGTGAGGTATACAAGATTATTTACAAGTCAGAGGAATCGGGGGGGGGGGGGAGGGTCATAAAAGATTATTTACAAGTCAGAGGAATCGGGGGGGGGGGGGTATAAAAGATTATTTACAAGTCAGAGGGATCAGGGGGGGTGAGGTATACAAGATTATTTACAAGTCAGAGGAATCGGGGGGGGGGGGAGGGTTATAAAAGATTATTTACAAGTCAGAGTGATGAGGTATCCGCCTAAAGCCAGAACAGTGATTTGCAGCCTCTCACCAAATATATTTGAACGATTGCCTGCTAGCCTGAAGGTCTAGAGTTCGGATCTCGGTTTGGACTTGTGACTGTATCACGTCACTGCGTCCACTCAGCTCTGATGGGTACCTGAAAGCTTGGGTAAAGTAAAGGCGGCTGGGCATAGTGCTGACCACACCATCCCTTCGTCAAGAAACATGTGAACTCTGCTTCATCTGCCATGTGGATAGTTTAGTAGAAAATAGGAATTTTATTTACCTAATTAATTTATTTGTTGTCAAAGGGTTTATTGAATAAATAGAGCGACAAAAGCCATGATGTACTGTTGTAAATTGTGACAACAATTCTACATTACCTGTAATGTTGATGTCAAACCGAGCTGTGACTTGTTCATCAGGTGAGCCAGACGATTTGCAGGTGTTTCTCACGCGCTACAAAATTTGGGCCGACCCATCCAGGTGTGCTGGTAAACGTTTTCAGAGATCTATCTGCATTTTATCGACCGGTGAGTTCATTGATTTACTTGATTCGGCACTAAGTACGTCTCAGTTTGCTAGCACATGTAATACATTGTGATATTCATCCATTAATTATAATATAATTAGCTAGGGCTACTACTGTTGAGGTGTATTGGCTAGTCATACATGTATGTTTTGTTAATCATTTCAGGAATTGGCTAAAGAGATTGTTGATTCATTAATTCATTCACCTCTCTCTCTCTCTCTCTCTCTCTCTCTCTCTCTCTCTCTCTCTGGTTGTGTCTTCTTTTCTCTTATACGGGCATTGTAATATTATTCATACCTATTTTCCAAGTCGACTTACATCCTTTTGACCAGGCTAAATAAATCTTACTTCCCAAAGCGAGGCTAAAGAACCATGACTCATTCTTACTTTTCAAAGCTAAGCAAAAAACTATAGTGTATTCTTCCATTCTAGAGTTTCTTCCAGGCATCTCTTCGGGGGGGGGGGGGGCATAACCCGAAAAAATTCTACCGCCCCCCCCCCCCTTCAAACGAAATGAAATTTATATAATTTATATAGAAAATATATACTTTTGACAGTGTCTGCCCCCCCCCCCCTTTCCAAAGAAAGTCTACCACCCTCCCCCCGAAAATTTCAAGTGCCCCCCCCCCCCCGGAGAATAAAGTCTGGAAGAAACACTGTTCCATTCCTAGACGACATGTATTACCTGGGCCCGGCTAAAGAACTTAATTAATGTGCCTTCATTTTCCCAGGCGACCTGCCCCATCTGGGTGAGACTAAAAAACTGTTCGCCAACAAGTTTTACCTGGAGGCTGATCGTCTGGTCATCGGCTGTCTGGAGGAGAGGCTGTCCAACCGGACACGTGACCAGTACATGGGGCGGGAACAATTTGACGTCACGTTTTACAGCAACCAAACATTCGTCACAGAACAAGTCACGTGATAGCCAAATGTAGACGAGTGAAATGGTTTTGTTGCTATTTTAGCGCAATTTCCATTCTGGAGAATTGCGTTTATTAATTCGTCATTTCTGGGAATGGATGGATGAATGAATGTATGGATGAATGTGTGTCCGGGCTTTAAGTCGTATCTCCTCCTCAACGAAGCAATATCGATGACTAGTTCCAAAGCAATTTAGTTAAGCAAGTTACGAGAATGAGCATAGGCCATAAAAATTCCGGGTTTCTTTCATGTATTTCCCGGAAAAGCCAAAAAACCTCGAAAAAACTCAGTTTTTGGCCCATATCTCGGCAACCAGACCACTTAGCGACTTGAAACATGTACCAATCGATTCCTGCCATAATTTAGAACAATATTGCCGAAGAAAGTTTTCAAAAATATCCTCTCGTTCGGTCACAAATTTTAAAATTACATAAACACCTACAAACCGATCGTTCTTCTAGCTAGAACGCACCCCAGCAATATACGTCAGAGCTATTTTTAGATAACATAAGGAAATTGCGCATAAATGTCACTAGACTTTTTTATTAACTTGTTGTATGTGATTTGGATATGCTTAAACAGGTGTTTTGATCCATACTAATCTTACCTTGGTTTCCTCTTTGATTAGATACGTATGACTAATTTAATTTTCACGGCACTACTAGAAATACGTGTAATACCTTGTTCTTGTACTTAATTTCATGTGATGTATAATATCTGTGTGTTTCCCACTGAGATTGTTAGTTTCACCAGTTTCTTCCAGGCACCTCTTCCTAACTCCGCCTTCGAAGCAAGTCTACCGCCCCCTTTCCCCCCCCCCCCCCCCCCGCTCCCGAACGAAATGGAATTTATATAGAAAATATATACGTTTAACAGTGTCCGCCATCCCCGAAACTTTCAAGTGCCCAAAAAAGTCTTGAAGAAACACTAAGTCACTAAGTTCCACATTCTCAAATCCTTGTAATGTTGTCTTTTTAAACCAGTTGCCTTTTTCAAATGTTATGTATTGTTATGAAGCTAATAAGGGTAAACAATTTAATTGAATGTCGTACCACTTTTTAAAATGACATTATAAAATGTCAAAATGTAACGTGTTGACAAAGCCAAAACAAATATTTTTTAAAATATTTTTTGTGAAATAGCATAATAAATAATGATTTGCAATTTTGTTTTATTTCTCAGTACTTTCTAATGTTTTTAATATATAAATGGAAGGTAACTATCTCAACGTTAATTCTAAATTTTTAGACATAACATTATAATCTCTGATAACACAATAATTAAAAAAAAATTCAAAAGTACAGTGTATGGCGCCAGCAGTAGCTAAGTGTATAGTGTCTGAAAGAAAACAGCAGAGCGCCCCATTAACTATCACTGCATCAATCACAAAGAAAGAACAGACCATTATCCTACTTGAAAGGGTATCCTCTATAATTATTGGCTTATTTCGTCCGTCACGTTCCTAACTCAACAATATTTACCTATATTTTTGTTTAGACATTTATAGCTACCATGATTACCTTGGCAGCAAGATCAGCAAAACGGGAGGCACAGAGGAGGACATACGCGCTAGAGTTAATAGAGCCCGCTGCGCTTTCACAGTCCTGCGACCCATATGGAAAAGTTCGGCCATCACCATTACCACAAAAATTAGGATATTTAGCTCTAATGTCAAGGCAGTTCTGCTGTATGGAGCAGAGACATGGAGAGTCTCCAAGGCAAGCACAGCAAAGATACAGACCTTCATGAATAGATGCCTTAGACAGATACTGAAACTGAGATGGCAGGACAAAGTGTCGAACTTGGAACTATGGAGGAAAGCTAAGCAGGAGCCTATGGGTGTGCAAATAAGAAGGAGGAAGTGGCGCTGGGTGGGTCACACACTGCGAAAGGCTCACACAGATGTTACACGCCAAGCGCTTGAGTGGAACCCCCAGGGAAAGCGGGAGAGAGGGCGCCCAAGACAGACCTGGAGGCGGAGTCTTCTTGAAGAACTGAAGCCAACAGGGATGTCTTGGGAGATGTCAAAATTAATAGCCGAGGATAGGAAGAAATGGAAGGAAATGGTGGAGGCCCTATGCTCCATAAGGAGCAAAGAGGACTAAGTGTGTGTGTGTGAAGCTACCATGATACAAATATGTCTAAAACTGATATTACTTTGTATAATCGAATCGAACATTGTTTTATACATTTTGAAAAATTATTAAATTATAAGTAAATAATCTTTTTTAAAAAATACCATATATATAGCACATTTTCTCATATATAACAAACTTGATATCGGTTAAAGGGAAATTACCCCGAAGAAGAGTTATCTGTATATTATTTATTTGAAGTTTTAGACCCAAAAAAATGTAATGTGGGATTAATAACGCAAATAGACTAAGACCATAATGTCCTTCGACAAAATGGTGCAGAACCTCTCAACTAACTCGCCCTGAATACACGATTCATGTAAGGTATTTTCAATTTTAAAAATAACTATTCTTTTATTATAGGCTACTTTTATTTTTCATAAATTGAAATAACCCTTCTCTTTATTTACTCTTAAACCGAAACCGTCCAAACTAAAGATATATACAGCAAATAATTATGATAGTTTCTTAATACTCCTCCCCGTAGATGTAAAGTTCCCCTTTAAAAACCGGACGGTCTATGAGGCAAGTGAAGTAGAGTACACCTGTTTCTGTGACCTCGGCATATGAAGAAATAGTATGGTCAGCATTATGCTCGGCCACCTTGCGTTAGTTAGGAACTCATCAGGGACTCAGGACAGTCTACTGACTTGAAGCAGTCGAGCTCTGTACTACTAGGTCACTTCTTACCCACTCTCTTAGAAGATTGCATAATTATTTTCTGCTTAATTAAGTAATATTACGACAATTATAAGATGTATATATTTTTATGTATTTGCTAATATGTTTTGTTTGTTTTTATTGAATACTATCTTAATTTGCATCTCACTATATCTAGTTTAGTGGGCAATTATTAACAAACATGGAAAGTGTGTTCTGTTCCCCTATTTGGCCTGTGTTATCCTTTGCGACACTGTCAGTGTGCTGACACATTCGTTAACACGTGTGTCCAATGCTTGCTCATTAAAATATAATCAATTTCTCGATCCATGCGTTAATCGTTAATTACCCATTAATTAACATGTCCGTGTTGACGCGCGGCCTAAACTGAGCAGGTTAACCAGATGTGCGAGGACAAAAAGTTGTTTCAATGTTCGCGAGTTGTTTTTTTTTAATACTTTTTTTATCATAAATGACATTTTATCTTCTATACTGTTGGTTATTCAGGGGCAAGACTGTTGAACTGTGGTATTTCTAATAGTGATTTGTTGAACTTTGGTATTTCTAATGGTAATTTGTTGAACTGTGGTATTTCTAATAGTGATTTGTTGAACTGTGGTATTTCTAATAGTGATTTGTTGAACTGTGGTATTTCTAATAGTGATTTGTTGAACTGTGGTATTTCTAATGGTAATTTGTTGAACTGTGGTATTTCTAATAGTGATTTGTTGAACTGTGGTATTTCTAATGGTAATTTGTTGAACTGTGGTATTTCTAATAGTGATTTGTTGAACTGTGGTATTTCTAATGGTAATTTGTTGAACTGTGGTATTTCTAATAGTGATTTGTTGAACTTTGGTGTTTCTAATGGTAATTTGTTGAACTGTGGTATTTCTAATGATAATTTGTTGAACTGTGGTATTTCTAATGGTGATTTGTTGAACTGTGGTATTTTTATTGGAGATTTGTTGAACTGTGGTAATCCTATTGGTGCTCAACTAGAAATGATGTTGTGTTTAATTGTCTCTGCTGTTTATTTACACCTGTCGAAATATGGAGCTAGTTGAAGGACATCTTTAGAAACGTGTTTAACATTTTGTTTTGAATATGAAGTATATGAGTAAAGTAGTTATCCACTTGGGTGTGTACTTCATCGTACTTTGGTGTGTTTATTGGTGCCTTATAGGTCAAATAATGGAGGGGCAGGATATAAATAGACACGAACGTCATAATGGACCGGGACGGGAGAGTCAGGGTGAAAATACAGGGGAAAGTCGGGATAAAAATACAGGGGAAAGTCGGGACAGAAATATAGGAGAAAGTCAAGATAAAAATATAGGGGATGGTCAGGATAAACACACAGAGAAAACTCAGGATAAAAATAGAGAGGAAAGTGAAGATAAAAACAACGAAACTTCAGCGTTGCTAGAAAACAGGTTAACACCAGCCCAACAAATGCTTGGAGGAGTTGCTGTTCAGTACAAAGTTGGTGTTGCAGATTGTCGTGAGGCCTTCTCCAGGCAATTTGATTTTAACGAAGTTAACCTTTTGAATAGTAAACTTTCAGGTTCGTACTTGGGCAACAAATTTTACAAACAGGCCACGAAAAATTGTTCGTATTTTATACAATCTCGAGGTTATATAACCCATCATTTATCAGAAGATGAACGGAATTTCCCGATTGCTTATTCTATTTTGGTTTTCAAAAACGCCGAAATGGCGGAGAGGCTTCTCCGGGCTATTTATAGACCGCAGAATTACTACTGCATCCACGTTGATAAAAAGTCCCCTCGTCCGTTTTACGAGGCGATGGTTGGTATAGCCGGTTGTTTTAGTAACGTTTTCTTGACGGCCAGAAGAGTGGATGTGCGCTGGGGGACGTACAGTGTGCTGGAGCCGGAGCTGCTGTGTATGCAGGAGCTGTGGAGGTTCAGGAGCTGGAGGTACTTCATCAACCTGACGGGGCAGGAGTTCCCGCTCAGGACAAACTACGAGCTGGTCAAGATCCTGCGGGCGTTGAATGGGAGTAATGACGTCACGGGCTCGCTGAAACAGTAAGGCAACATTCATGTCGTGAGATATTTTTGTGCAGTTCGGTACCGTGTAATGTGGCGTTGGTCGATCTTTTATTTGTTAAGCTTTAGATTTTTTGTGATCTTGAAAGTAACTATCACAATGGATCAATGGTTACAATAGATCAATGAAACAGGAAATAATAAAGGTTACCCGAGGCTACTTAAACTTCTCATATAACGTTTTCAAATGTTGCGGTTTTCTCACGTGAGCATCTCGTTTAGTGTTAGGAGACGATAATTGATACGTGATCGTATGATTGTTGATGCAAATATCCCGAGTTAAGACCCCCGGGCAAGTATTCTCTTTAGCTTGAGACAGCAACCCTTATAAGGGGAGTAAACTCTAAAATCAAACAGCTGCTGCTAGATCATCTTTGGTGAACTAAAACAAATGAAATATATTTTAAAAAGCAGCATGAAATACTTAATTACCGAGCATGAAATCCCTCTGGAATGTCAACAAGAACGATGAAAGAATGTTTTGTGATTTTTTTTTTTCATTGTTATCTTCATCTTCTGTTAGTTTTAGTTTTAATGGTTCAGGATTACATTTGATGTAAAGTGTTTTCCGAGTTAGACAGGCTTATATTAGATGTTGAAAGTAATATTTTCATTATCTTTATTCAACAATGTAACATTGGTTAGTTATGTCAATAATGTATAGGAACAATTCTAACATTTGCTACATTTTCAACACTTTTATTCTTACAATTAAAGACAATTTTAGATAAGTTAATTTAGTCTATACTGTAATGATACAATTTTGGATAGGTTTAGTATGTCTATACTGTAATGATACAACTATACCATTTGCTACCCAGCAACTTCACCAAGCGATGGAGGGGTACTAAACCACCACATGGTATTCGTCCAGTCAAGGGCTCGGTACATATAACTGTAAACAGGTAAGCTGAGATGGGAATGTGTAACATCTAGACTACCAAACGCTTACAGGTAAGTTCAGGTGGGGCTATATAACACATATACTACGAAACAACATAGACCATTGTTATAAATTTCACCCAATTATTGTATGTAACAAAAAGATAATTAATTTTACGATCAATGCTTCGTGTAAGAAAGTTCAGATGGAGCAGAGTTATGAGTTTCTTTAATCATTGTGTACATGACTTGATTATCACAGTTTTGTCAATTATTACATTTTGAAATAAATCAATTAGTCTGTAAAAGTCAAGTGTTAAAAATAATTATTGCAACAGACACAGACACACAAACACACAGACACACAAACACACAGACACACAAACACACAGACACACAAACAAACACACAGACACGCAAACAAACACACAGACACACAAACACACAGACACACAAACACAGACACACAAACACACAGACACACAAACAAACACACAGACACACACACACATAAAAGTAGTACTACCCAGTAGGGTCAACATCTACCTCGTATAATGCCTCAGATTTCCTACCGACGGCCAGGCCTATGATACAGCGCATGCGCGTATTTTTAATAACACTACAATTTAAGCCTCATTGATCATTTTTTGTGATGCAAACATATAGATCTAGTGAATACTTTATGAAACATTCTGATAGAAACATATAGATTTAGTACATACTTAATGAAACAGTCAGATACAAACATATAGATCTAGTACACACTTTATGAAACATTCTGATACACACATATAGATCTAGTGCAGGGGTCGGCAACCTGCGGCTCGCGAGCCGCATGCGGCTCTTTTGATGTCAAGATGCGGCTCTTCAGCTCCTTGCACAAATATTAAAAGTTACATTATTTCATTTTCAAAACTCGCAGCGAATATTATACTGTAAAGAAACTCAACTTTAAACAGGATTAAAACACTCATCAGATAACAGTGAGAATAGGTGCAGTAGAAAGTGTACGGACAGCTGACAGTAGCCGTGCTGCGACCCGCTCCGTGGCAAGAATTCAATGCTTGCCACTGCATTTCCCTATCTGTCAGTAATAATTAATTTGACCTGAGTGACGTAGTTTTTTTTTTGGTTATTAGCTTCCTACGGTAGAGTTTACCCTGCATTCAGTGAGGTGGAAGATAAGTCTAGTGAGAACCAAAGGACAGACGCGACCGATACACGGGAATCAAACCAAAACAGCCGGAATTTGTCATCCGTCAAGAAAGAAAAAGAAAAAGTTAACATCTTCTAAAGTTGATTTCGATAGTCATATACTTATATTATTTGATTACTAAGGTTAATATTCTGCCAAAACATGTATGTTTTTATATGAATACATATTATTTCATATTAAATGGTATTTTTTAAAAATAACATTTACAATGTATGTACCTAATCGTGATCAAATACCAAATATTGAAAAACAAATGTTAGTGGCTCTTTAAAAACTGGGAAATTTTGAAATAGTAACATTTGGCTCTTCCGTCTCAAAAGGTTGCCGACCCCTGATCTAGTGAATACTTTAAGAAACAGTAGCACTTTGCTAAAATACATTGAAAAACCAATAATTAGAAAATAACATGAGTTGCTTCCCTTTGAATAAACCACAGATTTATCTCCCCTCACCAGACATTTTGTTGACTATATCCTCCACAACGAGACAGCCCGAGACCTGCTCAACTGGACCAGACACACGGACCTGCCGGACGAGACGTTCTTTGCTACACTCAACTTCAACCCCCAGCTGGGCATTAGGGGAACTTTCAATGGTAGGTTGGTTCAGTGGTAGCTTGGTTCAGTGGTAACATGGTTCAGTGGTAACATGGTTCAGTGGTAACTTGGTTCGGTGGTAACATGGTTCAATGGTAACTTAGTTCAGTGGTAATATGGTTCAATAGTAATTTGGTTCAGTGGTATTTTAGTTTGTAACTTGATGGGTAAGTTGATTCTGTGATAACTTGGTTCAATGGTAACTTGGTTCAGTGGTATTTTAGTTGGTAACTTGGTTTAGTGGTAACATGGTTCAATGGTAAATTGATTCAGTGGTAAATTGGTTCATTGGTAACCTAAGATTATCGCCTTACCACTGAGATTATCGCCTGACCCTTGGGATTATTACCTAAATATTTTTAAAAAATCGCCTGATTACTGAGATTATTCCCTGATTACTGAGATTATCCCCTGACTACTGGGATTATCACCTGCCCACAGGTGATCCAGAGACCCGGTCCTACATCAGCCGCTACAAGATCTGGTACAGCAACACAGCAAGATGTGCCTGGCGGTTTGTCAGGAGAGTCTGTGTTCTTACTACGGGTGAGTCTTGTTCTCACATGTCCTGTCCTCACCTGTCCTGTCCTCACCTATCTAGTCCTCACCTGCAGTGGCGTAGCGAGGTCTGGTGTCACCCGGTGCAGCACTTAATGGTGTCACCCAAACTTTCTATTTGCACCCCCCCCCCCCTCAAACTTTCGATTTGCACCCCCCCCCTCAAATTTTTCTCTCTATATTTTACTTGGTGTCACCCCACTAAATGGTGTCACCCGGTGCGGTCCGCACCCCCCCCCCCCCCCCCGCCCCCCTCGCTACGCATCTGCTCACCTGTCCTGTCTTCACCTGTCTTCACCTGTCCTGTCTTCACCTATCTAGTCCTGACTTGTCCTTACCTCTCCTCAACTATCTTATCCTCACCTGTATTCACCTGTTTTCATTTCTACTCTCCTTGATGTTTTAAAAATTGTTGACAAGCGAGATATACTTTCAAGGTAAGTTTTATATCAAGCTTTTAAAACCTTTTTGTCACCAATTATCCAGGTGACTGACCCTCATAGGAAACCCCATTCTAGTTTGAGATAACCATTTTAATTTTTCTATTAATCCAGGTGATCTGCCACTTCTAGAACATTCCAAGCATCTGTTCGCCAACAAATTTTATCTCCACACTGACCGGCTGGTCATCGGCTGTCTGGAGGAGAAGTTGTTCAACACGTCACGTGATCAGGCTCTGGGACTCCTGGAGTTTGATGCAGGGTACTACAGGAGGTTACAGTCTGTCATTAGTCAAGTTGTTTGACTGTCATAAGTAACGTTGTTTGATTGTCAAGTTGTTTGACTGTCATCAGTCAAGTTGTTTGACTGTCATCAGTCAAGTTGTTTGACTGTCATCAGTCAAGTTGTTTGACTGTCATCAGTCAAGTTGTTTGACTGTCATCAGTCAAATTTTTTGAAAGTCTGTCATAAGTCAAGTTGTTTGACTGTCATCAGTCAAGTCGTTTGACTGTCATCAGTCAAGTTGTTTGACTGTCATCAGTCAAGTTGTTTGACTGTCATCAGTCAAGTTGTTTGATTGTCAAGTTGTTTGACTGTCATCAGTCAAGTTGTTTGACTGTCAAGTTGTTTGACTGTCAAGTTGTTTGACTGTCAAGTTGTTTGACTGTCAAGTTGTTTGACTGTCATCAGTCAAATTGTTTGACTGTCAAGTTTTTTGACTGTCAAGTTGTTTGACTGTCAAGTTGTTTGACTGTCATCAGTCAAGTTGTTTGACTGTCAAGTTGTTTGACTGTCAAGCTGTTTGACTGTCATCAGTCAAGTTGTTTGACTGTCATCAGTCAAGTTGTTTGACTGTCATCAGTCAAGTTGTTTGACTGTCATCAGTCAAGTTGTTTGACTGTCATCAGTCAAGTTGTTTGACTGTCATCAGTCAAGTTGTTTGACTGTCATCAGTCAAGTTGTTTGATTGTCAAGTTGTTTGACTGTCATCAGTCAAGTTGTTTGACTGTCATCAGTCAAGTTGTTTGATTGTCAAGTTGTTTGACTGTCATCAGTCAAGTTGTTTGACTGTTATTAGTCAAGTTGTTTGACTGTCATCAGGCAAGTTGACTGTCATCAGTCAAGATGTCCATTCCCTTACTATGACGTCAAAGATGTCCCACCTTGTTATAATGGACGAATAGGTGTGTATTGACGGGACATCAGTAATTGTATTACGTAGTGCGATTGTGTTTTGTCAAAATAATGAGGAATATATATGAATATGAATATTTGTGTGAATCTTTATTTCACGGAAGTTATACCTTATGGATTCATTTAGAGTACGGATTTGTGTTGAATCCTTATATTAAATATTTGTAATTAAAATATTTATAGATGTTCATGTTCTGGTGTTTAATTTCGTACCAAACACGTTGCGAGTGTATTACTGGCATACTCACCGTGTCAGCTCTGGTTGTCTGATTGTATGTCGGTCATCATTCAGCTTGAAAGTCAGGTTGTTCAAAAATCTGTTGTAAGTTCAACGTTTTCAAAATCGAAGTTATTTTTTAAGGGTGGTGGATGTTTTTGTCAAAATGTGTTACATCACGTCATCAAACTCGACATATTAGCATATGTCCATGCGACCAGAGATATTTCAGTATATGATGTAGCCTACTGTTGTACTTTTTGAATTTTATTTTTGTTTCGACATTCGGTACCATATAAAAAATATATTCGGTTCCATATATATCATATATAAAAAAAGTAACGCTCGCTAACAATAGCTATGTCAAAAGTATATTTCTTGTTTTGTATGATATATGTCACTTAATTGTAAAGGTTTTTTTTTTAATTATTTCGTAGGGACGCAGGGAGATGGAATTAAGTGAATTGCCACCATTTGTACTATATTGACTGGCTTGTTGGCTTGTTAAGATTTTGCATTCAGCTATTATTAAATGCTACCAATAAATGCTTGCCTACATGTATAGTATATGTTTATTTCTATCATGAAATGCTCTGTCAATGCTTGCATACATCTATAATATATGTTTGCATTATGTTACACTCATTAAATGCTAACAATAAATGCTAGCATACGTGTATTGTATGTTTATTACTGTCATTAAATTGTCTCTATCAATGTTTGCATATGTTTGCACTATATTACTCTCATTAAATGCTACCAATAAATGCTTGCATACGTGTGTAGTATATGTTTACATTGTAATTAGATGAGAGCGAATATAGATAGAATATACACCTCAACATAATTTTCTAATGAGACGATAAAGAAAGTGTGAAGGCAAATGTAATCAATAACATCAATATTTTATTGTTTGGGTGTAAATGATGAAACACATTGAAAAGGTGAAGTTGGCAGATACACTCAACATAAAACATATAATGTTGGTGCTTTTGTATGTATTATGAGGAAAAATTTTTGGGAGTTATCACATTTTGAAACAAATGTAGGCATCTTTACAATTTAAATATTTTAGTATTTTAACATAATCATGTCTTAGACATTGAAAGCATGTTTTATAAATAATAATCTAAAGATGTAAATAAATGCACTGAAATTATATATAAAAACACAAAACACACACACGCACACACATATATATATATATATATATATATATATATATATATATATATATATATATATATATATATATATATATATATATATATATATATATATATAATCCTCATATAAGTGTATAAATGTAGGCATATATGCTTATTTGTATAGTTTAATATAAACATTAAAGAATATAAGAAATTATGGAATGTTTTGAAATGGAATCCAATAACAAAGTGCTAAAATTGGCATTTTAGGTTTTTTTCATCAGTTTCTTGATTATTATTTCATTTTCTTTACCTTTCTCTCTCTCTTTCTGTCACTCTGTCCGTCTGTCTCTCCTCGCTTTCTTTGTCTCTTTCTCTTCCTCTCTCTCTCTCTCTCTCTCTCTCTCACTCTCACGGCTTCTTTTCCAAACTTTTCATATCTTTTGTCCATCCTTTGTTTATGTCATCTCTCTCTTCAGAGATGAAAACCAATCTATCAATTAAATCATCTACACTCACGTCAATAAAATCACCAATACGCACGTCACAACAATCACATAAATGGACATCAATAAGTCGACTACATTTAAAACAATGAAATCACATACGCGCACATCAACAAAATTATATAAACGCACATCAATAGAATCACGTACTCGCACATCAAAAAATCACGTACACGCTCATCAATAAAATCACAACCCGCACACAAAATCACCTACACATACGTGAACACAACACATCAACCCATGTCCTGTGTGCTACGTCACCTGGTTTTTCACAAAGCCCAGCTGAGCATAATGCGTGACGTTAAACGTCTGTAGACCCAGCAGCTCGTCCCTCGTGGCGTTCATCAGCTTCTCCTCCAGGCAGCCGATAACCGTGAAGTCCTCCCACAGGTAGAACTTGTTGGCGAACAGCTGTTTGGCTGTCCCGAGTTGGGGGAGGTCGCCTGGTTGAGGATAGCGTACTCGTGTGAGACACACAGTGCATGTGTTTGTTGTGGTGTCTTTTGGACTACGTTATAATGGGCTATTAGTGGTCTGCGTGTGAAGTTATTTTGCCTACGTTATATCTGGGTCTTGTGGTTGTATTGGTTACGTTATAACTAGTGTGGTTGATTCGACTATGGCGTAGTGTAGTACTGGGGTTGATTAGACTATGATGTAGTGTAGTACTGTGGTTGATTAGACTATGGCATAGTGTAGTACTGTGGTTGATACGACTATGGTGTAGTGTAGTACTGTGGTGGATTAGACTATGGCATAGTGTAGTACTGTGGTTGACTAGACTATGATGTAGTTTAGTACTGTGGTTGATTAGACTATGATGTAGTTTAGTACTGTGGTTGATTAGACTATGATGTAGTTTAGTACTGTGGTTGATTAGACTATGATGTAGTGTAGTACTGTGGTTGATTAGACTATGATGTAGTGTAGTACTGTGGTTGATTAGACTATGGCATAGTGTAGTACTGTGGTTGATACGACTATGATGTAGTGTAGTACTGTGGTGGATTAGACTATGATGTAGTGTAGTACTGTGGTTGATTAGACTATGATGTAGTGTAGTACTGTGGTTGATTAGACTATGGCATAGTGTAGTACTGTGGTTGATACGACTATGGTGTAGTGTAGTACTGTGGTGGATTAGACTATGGCATAGTGTAGTACTGTGGTTGACTAGACTATGATGTAGTTTAGTACTGTGGTTGATTAGACTATGATGTAGTTTAGTACTGTGGTTGATTAGACTATGATGTAGTTTAGTACTGTGGTTGATTAGACTATGATGTCGTGTAGTACTGTGGTTGATTAGACTATGATGTAGTGTAGTACTGTGGTTGATTAGACTATGGCATAGTGTAGTACTGTGGTTGATACGACTATGATGTAGTGTAGCACTGTGGTGGATTAGACTATGATGTAGTGTAGTACTGTGGTTGATTAGACTATGATGTAGTGTAGTACTGTGGTTGATTAGACTATGATGTAGTGTAGTACTGTGGTTGATTAGACTATGATGTAGTGTAGTACTGTGGTTGATTAGACTATGGCGTAGTGTAGTACTGTGGTTGATTAATCTATGATGTAGTTTAGTACTGTGGTTGATTAGACTATGATGTAGTGTAGTACTGTGGTTGATTAGACTATGATGTAGTGTAGTACTGTGGTTGATAAGACTATGATGTAGTTTAGTACTGTGGTTGATTAGACTATGGTGTAGTGTAGTACTGTGGTTGATTGACTTGGTTATAATATAAGTGTAGAACCGGAGTGTGGATGTAGGAACTACATAAGTATTGTATTATTGGGCAATATTCAGATACCCTAAAAATATGCCAAAGGTTCTTATAGGTTGGATTCTTTAAAATCCCGTATAGTTCCTTGTCTTCATCCACTTATATCCTCTAAAAAAAAGAATTCTTTGCCTCCCTTTTATAAATTCATACACAGCCTTATGTAAACAAAGTTTTCCCCTTTTATACTCATGCCCTAATAAAACTCGGTTATTCCCCTTTATACACTAACATCTCTGCAAAAAAATCTCAGTTCTTCCCCTTAATAATATCAGATTCTTAAGATTAATCAGTTCTTTCCCTTATACTATAATACTATTTCCATATTGAACTCAATCGTTTATTTGTCTAAATATATTGGCGTTATCCAATCTTTTACTTGGTTTAACCGATAGAAGATAAGAAATTTCTCACAATGTCATAACACACTAATTACACACTAATTATAAACACACACTTCAACTCACACACATTAACTAACACACCTTCTGATCGCCTAACATACACTCACACAAACTTTCACTGACACACACTTTCACCTACACACACCCACCTACACTCACACACACACACTTTCACTCACACATTCTTTCACTCACTCACACACACACACCTAAACTCACACACATTTTCACTCACACATTCTTTCACTCATACACACACACACTTTATCTCACACACACACTCCACACACACTTTCACTCATACACATATTTTCCCACCCACACACACACTTTCACTCACACAAAACGCAATGGCCCTACTAATGACATGTCAAGATTTATATTGATTTCCTTGTAAATATTTTCACACAAACCCCCGTCAACAAGCAAGCACCAATTTCGAAAAAAAAACAATTATTACGTTAAAAGATATAAACCTTAGTTGTTTATTTTACTAATATAAGACAAACATTGGTTAAACTGCCCTTAGTAATAAACTGAAGTATAATATAAACATGATTTAACTTTACAGGTATACTTTCAGATAAAATCATGATTTTCCTGAAACACTACCTGTTCAAATGATGATTTACCTGTTGAGAGAATACAAATTCCCCTGACAAAGTTCCCTGCACAGTTAGCCTTGAATGGTTCCGACCCCCAGTTTTTGAACCTCGTGAGGAAAGGTTTGACCAACGAATCAGCCGATTCGGTTTCAGGATCACCTGCCAACACATACGATAGAGCTGGGATTTTATTTGTAGCTTTTCACTATATCTTGGATTCGTAGTACGAATATTGATTCGAGTCTCGAACACATTTATTTTTTATTTTACTCCATGTGTGTAAGTTGATCATACATACACACACACACACATATATATATATATGTATAATGTGTGTATATATATATATATATATATATATATATGTATGTGTGTGTGTATGTGTGTGTGTGTGTGTGTGTTGAAACATGTATAACCTGTACATAAATTTATAGCATATATATATATATATATATATATATATATATATATATATATATATGTGTATATATATATATATATATATATATATATATATATATATATATATATATATATATATATATACCGCATTTAACTCTGCTGTAAAATAATGTCTTCCTGGTTAAGGCTGTGTTTTTGTTGTACCGTGATATTAAATTTCCCGTCACCCAGCCAACAGGTACTGTGTAAGCACCACAACAAAGGCCAAACATTTCTTAGAAAACTGAACAAAATACATAGAGGGGGGGGGGGTGTGATGAGACTATTTTCTGTCAATTTATCATTTGAATGCCGCTTACAAAAGGCGCTATTTCCCCCCCCCCCCCGTGTGTTCAGGTGCGTGCACCATGTGACCAAGACGGACCAATGGTTACCTTTGTAACTTCCGCGTATGCCCAGCTGTGGGTTGTGGTTGAGGGTGGCAAAAAACGTCTCGTCGGGAATTCCCGTGCCCCTGACCCATTCTAGAAGCTCCTTGGCCGTGTCGTTGTGCAGGATGTAATCAACGAAATCCCTGGGGGGTCAAGTTACGATATATGTAATACAATATCTGGGAATAGGCATAAGTTTGTGATTTCGTGTACAAAATACCTGGGGATACATATTAGGTTATATAATCAATAAAATCCATAGGGATAAAGATTCGACTTAAGTCAACTAAATTAGAACAGTTATCGAAAATAATTTGAATTTCAATTACGGTATTATCGATGAAAATTATTAAGATAAAATCAATTATTAAGATAAAATCAATTATTAAGAAAAAATAAATTAATCTCAGGTGATAAAGAAATAGTTAAAAAGTCACAGGTGATACTGCCCGAGATTCAATAAACAAAACCTGGATAGAAATTAGAATTTAATCAACAACAAACTCAACGAAATGAAATAAAAACAACAATCAAAAGAAAATTTCCTTTCTTCAACTGATGAACTAAGGTTAATGAGCTATAATGATCAGCTTTATCTATTTAATTCGCTTTCGTGGATACTTAAAAACAGCCTGAAAAACATGATACCATACACATAATTGTTTCGTATCACATGCACGGAGTTAATTGCTTTCAACTTTTATGTTAAGGCTGTGTTGCTATTAAAATCAATAAATTGATTGAAGCATCAAGATAATGTAAACAAGATTAAATAAAGTAACGTAGGAAGGGTTTAGGCTTTAATGAAATAGCAATTAAAGTTGTGTTGTTTTTTTTAAATAGGTAAAGAGTTGTAACACTGTTTTAAAAAGCAACTTGGATAAAGACGTAGAAGTGAGCGCTGTTAATGAATGGTGCACATTTTGTGCACAGATTTTGCTCATATCACTAACAAATACGTGTATGACCAACCAATACTAACCATATAGTGGTATGTGCATTTCTATAGACCAACACCAACTCATACTATACAACATTTCTAAGAGCCGGCTCTCTCTCTCCAAACACACATACACACATTCATATACACATACACACACTCACATACACAAAAATCACAACACAATGTTATTCGGTACTAAAAAAAAATGAGATTAGCTTAAGCAAGCTATGGGAATATCTTTTAGAGAAAATCATTTTTTAAATTAGAAACAATTTCTAAGCTTCATTTTGTTATTGTTTTAAACAAGGAAATATAGAAACCCTCTCGTTTATTAAAACACGTGCTATATTCCCCGACAAAATCGTGTCAAAACTACCATCAAACTTGTTTTTTTTTTATCGGCGGCTTGGGGAGTTAATTTTTTAAACTGTAACGCTGTCATGTAACATGTCCACAAAATTTCAACCAGATATTTATTGTAAAATGTTACCTGAATGTCATTAAAAAATGTAATGTAATATGATCACAAAATGTAATTTTTAAAAATGTAGAATGTTCCCTCAATGTCATATGCACTAAATGTCATCAAGAAATCCCTAAATGTCATATGTTTTAGCATGTTCACAAAATGCTATTGAGAAATGTATTCTAATATGTTCCCCAAATATTATTAAGAAATGTATTGTAACATATTTTCAAAATGCTATCTTTTCAAAAAAATATGTAAGTAATAGTAAGTTGCAAAAAATGATCTAATGGAAAAAACGACTTTTTTTTAAATTCATGATGAACTTTAAATCAAATCTTACCTTTGATATTGTTTCTTTTCACTAAAACGGTAATTAATTTAACAATTATTTAATTACTTTAAATAATCAGGTACAAATTAATGACTTAAAATGTGTCTTCTAACAAAATTATTTATAATTTGACATACATAATGTTATGATTGAGTCTATTATTGATGCTAGTTGGTTATCTACCCCAGATAAAATAAATAAAATTATATAATTAAACTTATCATGAAACGCTCTGCTGCAGATATATTATTTTGGAAAAACTAATGGTGTTTCCGTCAATGTGAATTATTTAACACTTTTCAAGAAGAGACGTAAAATATTGGTGGTGTTGAAAATCACGGAAAAGATTAGCGCTGTTGCTTATCGCCTCTCCTACATTGAACTCACCGATGTTCTAAATCAGGGGTCTCCAAACTACGGCCCGCGGGCCAGATGCGGCCCGCGATGTCCTCTCATCCGGCCCGCGGAGATTTTTTTGTCCACAGAAAAAAACGTTTGTTGTTGATGGCTGAGGAACTTTGCCCAGAAAAATCAAAGACATGCCTGAAAGAACCTGGCCCCCGAACTGAAATTTGATAGTTAATGCGGCTCTCGGACTGAAAAGTTTGGAGACCCCTGTTCTAAATATATACTGGGAGACACAAACAATGTTACCTGTTGGCTATGACGTGTACCGATCCTTTGACTGGCCTCAACCCCCGGGGAGGTGTCTTGTTGTTCCATCTGTCCTTATTGGCTCTGTTGGGTGGTGGTTAAAAGAACATGAAGAACATCAAATAGAACACATTGGACATTGAATAGAACATAAAGGACATTGAATAGAACATAGAGGACATTGAATAAAACATAGGGGACATTGAATAGAACATAGAGGACATTGAATAGAACAGAGGGGACATTGAATAGAACACAGGGGACATTGAATAGAACATAGGGGACATTGAATAGAACATAGGGGACATTGAATAGAACATGGAGGACATTGAATAGAACATAGGGGACATTGAATAGAACATAGGGGACATTGAATAGAACACATGGGACATTGAATAGAACATAGAGGACATTGAATAGAACATAGGGGACATTAAATAGAACATAGAGGACATTGAATAGAACGTAGAGGACATTGAATAGAACATAGGGGACATTGAATAGAACACAGGGGACAATGAATAGAACACAGGGGACATTAAATAGAACACAGGGGACATTGAATAGAACACAGGGGACATTAAAAAGAACACAGGGGACATTGAATAGAACATAGGGACATTGAATAGAACATAGAGGAAATCAAATAGAACACATGGGAAATTGAATAGAACACATGGGACATTGAATAGAACATAGAGGAGTCAAATAGAACTTAGGGGACATTAAATACATAAGGGACATCAAAAAGAAAACAGAGGACATCAAATTAAATAGAACCTAGAGAACGTTAAATACACGGAGGACATCAAATTCAAAATAGAGGACATCAAATAGAACATTAAATAAAATATTGAAAGCATCTAATAGAACATAGAGGACACTAAATAGAACACAGGGGACATCAAACAGAACATATAGGACATTAAATATAATACAGAGGAAATCAAGTAGAACATAGAGGACATCGAACAGAACATATCGTGTCCATGATAAAATATCACATTGTAGCTGTTTGTTGACGATGTAATTAGATCGATACACGCTCGATGCTGATATTATTGCATGTGCATACTGATCGATTTGGTACCTGCCTTTTTACACACTATTCATATTTTCTTCTTTTTTCTTCCTTTTTGATTAGTTTTTTTAGACTACTGTTATATTTCCTCTCATATTACATGCATGTAATGTTGTTGTTTGTTTTTTTATTTAATTTCCCACAAGTAATTACTTTCCTACCGATACATTTACCACGGTCTGCTTAAAGCTAGCAATAAATTTGTCATAATCCTTCGACAGATTAATCCTAGCTTCAATCTCTAGACGAATCTGTTTCTTTGATTAAATGAGACAAACATATTAAGTTTGTAGCTCTGATACGTCTGTTTGAGTCTAATATCCAAGCATAGATAAAGCATGCATTGATCGAAAATCACAGGGCTTAAAGCCAATGATGTAAAGTTCTAAAGGAAGCCCTAATGCATTCAGTACGCCATCAATTTTTAAGTGTACAATTTAGTCGACAGCGTGAAAACACAAATCGTGGTGCATTGATAAAACATAATTAAATTACAAAAAGGATGTTGTCGAGAAAACACGTTCTTAAAAATGAAAGATTAACCTTGTTTTTTTTTTCAATAAGGAACTTTATTTAATGTTGAATAAAAAATACAAAAAATACAAAAATGATGTACAGGGAAGTAACTAGTCCAAACATGATATTGTCAGATGAGACGTGGCCTTCAAGTCTGTCAGGTACCCACCCAATCCAGACAACAAGATATAATCGTACTGGGCGTTGTTGTTTCTTTTGTATTGCTCTACTTGAGGGGGAGAATCCCAGAAACTCCACGAGAATAAAATATGGATAATTGCTCAAGACGAACCCCCTGCAGTTTTCACATTACAAATATCTATTTGAATGAAAATTTGATAATTTCATCTGTCAACAAAATAAACCTTGGTGTACGCCTACACGTATTCCCCATATAGTTTGTTTCAATGAAGACACTACAGTATATCTATTGTAAGTATTGTGTGAATATAGCTAAGGCTCCTTAAAAAATCTTAGATATTACTTTTTAAAAATATTTACTTTAAAAAATGTTCAGAAATTTGCAAGCAACACATTATCCAAATCTAAAACTTTACTTTCTGTAACTTCTGCCAGGGTATAGACATGATGTTATCAAAAACTCTATATCACAACAGCGTCGGTTTGAAGGTTATTGTTTTTAAATTTTATAACATTTAACATCAAGTAATATATATTGATAAAACTAAAAATGCAAGAAAATACAACCAAAATTGGGGCACGATGAAACATTTATGTAGTACTGGATAGCACTTAACTAGAGTTACACGACAGATGAGATAAATGACATGTGTAATATGTCAGGTTATATCGTGATATATTGGTTAAGGTATGGTGTTATACATTTCTTTTTTTGTTTTTGTTTTTTTGTAAAATTTCTGCAGTTTAGAATGTCGATAATTAAGTGTTAGCGCGTGTTTACGTGATTTTTTTTCAGCTTAATAACATGTTACATTGTTGTTTGTTACAAGTTTTTCTTCAATGATTCCAGGTTTTATTTTAAACACCACGGCATCTTTTAGCACTTAAAGTTTTGGTAACAGATGGGGGGGGGGAGATTTTCCTAGAACGTATATACAGTAGGAATGGTGGTCATAGTCATATACAGACTTTACATGACGTTATATTTCGTTTTATGGTGTTATATTAAAGTGAATACGATATCTGGAGTACAACGGCGTGTCTGATGTTATCGTTGTTCAACTTGTTGAAGATCCTAAAATAGGAAAGTTACGAGTCAGGTGTTGGAAATCAAACAACAAATAAAATACTTAAAAAAAACTTTTTAAAAAAACACGTTTTTCTTGTGGACTAAAAAGTAGAAAATAACTATTTACATACATTTGATGACAAAAAACGTGGGTACGTTCACCATCAAATTTCCCGACCCATCTGCCCGACCCACGTTTTTTGTCATCAAATGTATGTAAATAGTTATTTTCTACTTTTTAGTCCACAAGAAAAACGTGGTTTTTTAAAAAGTTTTTTTTAAGTATTTTATTTTCTCCTTTTTAGTCCGTTGCTACACATGAAAAACGTGGTTTTTAAAAAAGTTTTTTATATAGTTTATTTTCTACTTTATCTAATGACTTGATTAAGTATGAATTGACTAAGTGTTTATAAATACACGGACTAAAAAAATCTTGAGCGACCAGGATTCGAACCTGGGTTATCGCGGCCACAACGCGAAGTACTAACCACTATACGATCACGGCCAGCGCGCTCACATCGATTGGGGCCGAAGTAACTGTGTCAATAAGCCTCCAGTCTTGTCGGTATCTTTAGAAATCATGTCCTCAATTTTATGGTCCTTTGGGCGTAATTAAATTAAGCTAATTACGGTCTCTAATTGCTAGTTTTTATGATTGCATCTGAAATTGTTAGGCGAAAGTAGCCTGCATGCCAAATTTCAGAACTATAGAACAATCAGAAGTGGGCTAATTTTCGATGTCAATTTTAACAACAAACACACAAACGCGAAGCTGAGTTAATAAAAACGTGTTAAAAAACGCCAGGGCCCGTTTTATAGCAAGCTTGGCATGCAAGGCGGAAGTTTGACTACCATGTCAGCTAAAGACGCCAGAGATGGTATCGAGGTTAGAGGTGGTATCGTTACATCTTTGATGGAGGCTAGAGATGGTATCGCTCCATCGTTCATGGAGGTTAGAAATGATATCATGGGGGAAATTATCGCGTAATATTATACCGGAATTCATAGTCATCACGTGACTGTGGGGGACACTTGAGGCGGTAACCAGTGGAGCGTGTCGTGACTTACCTGCGATAACCTTGACGGAACGGTTGGCAAATCAATGCCACGACACAGCTGGTCACCTTTTTGGACCTAGGCTGTACTGGATTTTATCGAGAGGAACTCTGGCTCTACTAGTCGTCTGCTTGTGGCTAGTTAGGTCCTCTCTGTCTACCCTGAAGGCCCTCTGTAGGTCTTCTCTGTCTATTGTAGGTCTTCTGTCTACTTCATAGACCGTCTGTAGGTCTTCTGTCTACTTCATAGACCGTCTGTAGGTCTTCTGTCTACTTCATAGACCGTCTGTAGGTCTTCTGTCTACTTCATAGACCGTCTGTAGGTCTTCTGTCTACTTCATAGACCGTCTGTAGGTCTTCTGTCTACTTCATAGACCGTCTGTAGGTCTTCTGTCTACTTCATAGACCGTCTGTAGGTCTTCTGTCTACTTCATAAACCGTCTGTAGGTCTTCTGTCTACTTCATAGACCGTCTGTAGGTCTTCTGTCTACTTTATAGACCGTCTGTAGGTCTTCTGTCTACTTCATAGACCGTCATAGGTCTTCTGTCTACTTCATAGACCGTCTGTAGGTCTTCTGTCTACTTCATAGACCGTCTTTAGGTCTTCTCTGTCTACTCCATAGACCGTCTGTAGGTCTTCTGTCTACTTGATAGACCGTCTGTAGGTCTTCTGTCTACTTGATAGACCGTCTGTAGGTCTTCTCTGTCTACTTCATAGACCGTCTGTAGGTCTTCTTTGTCTACTGTAGGTCTTCTCTGTCTACTTCATAGACCGTCAGTAGGTCTTCTTTGTCTACTGTAGGTCTTCTCTGTCTACTTCATAGACCGTCTGTAGGTCTTCTCTGTCTACTTCATAGACCGTCTGTAGGTCTTCTTTGTCTACTGTAGGTCTTCTCTGTCTAGTCAGTCTGTAGGCCTTCTCTGTCTACTTGTGACTAGATAGGTCCTTCCTCTCTGTTATGCTTCTATCGACTTTTAACTTTATTTTCTATTTAATAGTTCTATACGCCCTATCTGTCTACTTCATAACTTGCTTGTTAGTTCTTCCTGTTTAATTCAAGGCTCAAAAAGTCTTAGCCCCTTTCTTTGTTATGTTTTTATAAAATTGCTAGATAAATTATCTATTAAAGGCTTATTTAATAGCTAATTAGTTTTAATATTAAATATCATTGCATTAGAAGTAGGCCTATGTGAAAAGGGAGCGAATATATTTAACCACAAACTAAAATATCCAACACCATTTTAAGCTTTATGTAAAACGTACGAGCACAATATTCAGACTGTTAGAAAAAGGAGAAAAAGACGATCGAGTTTTTATACAGAGCGAAGCTGTAAAATTGTATGCAGTGGTAGGACACGCCAGTGCTATAGGCCTATTCTCAACACTGATAATAGCTGAATTCACAGCCGATAACGTGCATTCAGGTTTTAAAGAACAAGAAGGCCGTCAAATAGAAATTTGAGGATTTTTTGTGGGATAGTCGGGCTGGGAGTTGAGTGTATGAGAGGCCCTTCACATATCCTGCCTTTACATATACAATACTACCACAGTGTACACAGTACAACACTACCACAGTGTACACTGTACAACATTATCACAGTGTACAATATACAACACAATCAGAGTGTACACAGTACAACACTACCACAGTGTGCACAGTACAACACAACCACAGTGTATACAGTGCAACACTACCACAGTGTTAGTACACAGTACAACAACACCACAGTGTACACAGTACAACAACACCACAGTGTACACAGTACAACAACACCACAGTGTACACAGTACAACAACACCACAGTGTACACAGTACAACAGCACAACACCTTCAGTACACAGTACAACAATACCGCAATGTACACAGTACAACACTACCACAGTGTTAGTACACAGTACAACACTACCACAGTGTACACAGTACAACACTACCACAGTGTACACAGTACAACACTACCACAGTGTACACAGTACAACACTACCACAGCTTCAGTACACATTACAACACAACCACAATGTACACAGTACAACAACACCACACCGTCAGTACACAGTACAACAACACCACAGTGTACACAGTACAACAACACCACAGTGTACACAGTACAACAACACCACACCTTCAGTACACAGTACAACAACACCACAGTGTACACAGTACAACAACACCACACCTTCAGTACACAGTACAACAACACCACACCGTCAGTACACAGTACAACAACACCACAGTGTACACAGTACAACAACACCACACCTTCAGTACACAGTACAACAACACCACAGTGTACACAGTACAACAACACCACACCTTCAGTACACAGTACAACAACACCATACCTTCAGTACACAGTACAACAACACCACAGTGTACACAGTACAACAACACCACACCTTCAGTACACAGTACAACAACACCACAGTGTACACAGTACAACAACACCACAGCTTCAGTACACAGTACAAGCTCTCAGTAACAAATAACAAAACGTCTGTAGAACAACAAAGCACTATAAGGAAAAAAAATACGATTACGTTCATGAACGTCATAAATGCCTAGACATGACGCATACAATCATTTCACTCCCTTTTTTTAAATTCATTCCCATTGGTTCGACTTCACATGAATCGGATTAGAAGTTTAATATTGTGTCTCGACTGTAATTTATTGTGCATGAACCGTGCGATTGCGTTTAGTGTCTTGAATGGGTTCAAGTTAGAATTTTTTAGGTTTATGGCTAGTGTTGGAGTTAGAACTTAGTCTAGGGCAAGGATTATTGAAACGTTAGCTATAAATTAAATCGAGCTTAATGGCTTGGCTTATTTTAGAGAGGTTAAAGTAAATGTTAGTGATGTGTAATAATCGTTTAATAAATGCGTACATGACTAGACTTATTTTCTTCGAAAAAGAGAACAAAATTAAAATAAAAAAAAAGTTCAGTAATGTTGCAAGGTGGGGGGGGGGGGGGGGGGGTTACAACAGTGGCGTAGCGGGGGGTCGGGGGGTGCGGTCCGCACCTGGTAACACCATTTAAAGGGGGTGACACCAGGGCAAAAAATATAGAGAAAAATGATAATTCCACTTAATTAAGTGATTAATTCGAGTGTTAAATAGTGTTTTAAGAGGTGCAAATCGAAAGCTTGAGGGGGGGGGTGCAAATTGAAAGTTTGAGGGGGGGGGGGGTGCATTGAAAATTGAAAGTGTGTCCCCGGGAAGGGTCGCTACGTCTGTGGGAGGTGACAACATTAAGTGTCGCACCGGGCGACAACCGACTTCGCTACGACACTGGGTTACAATATAATGACACCATTACGAAGGTGAAACTAAATTTAAATAAAATAAACCGGTAGTGATCTCCCCTAAACTTTCTCGAATATTCTTATATAAAACAACAGGGGATGGTAACTGGGGATATAGTTATGATCTTTAATCCATTTTAAATACTGAAACTTTTAAAAATAGAATAGAATCTCAGTAAAAAACAATTGCGCACCAAGCAAACGCCTAATAAAGGTGTGTATAATAGTGCGCAATAGTATTAGTACTTTATAAATTTACATTAGTTTTTTGAGAAATCGGAAGTAGCGTAAAGTACTACTTCCGGTTAACGGAAATTACTCAAAATTTAACAGAAGGTAGAGAATTAGATCTTTTACTTACATGTGAAATTTCATTTATCTATCTGAAATAGTACTCAAGTTATAGGCTTTTGAAAAATTCAAAGTAGAAAAAGTACCACTTCCGGTTATCCGAAATCGCTCAAAAGTTGATACGGATCTACGATTTTGATATAATACTTGTATATGAAATTTCATCAACCTAGCTGTAACGGTACTCAAGTTATCGTGTTTACACACGGACACACACACACACACACACACACGGACACACAGACATACGGACAAGATTGCAAAATTATGTTTTTCCGTATCAGTGAGATGTAAAACGTCGAGATTTGCAAAAATCTCGATTTTTTTTTTTTTTTTGCACGATTACAAGACTTTCTCTATACTTCGTATATACGAGAAAGTAAAAACGTAAAATGTTCTATTAAAAAATGCATCCTGTTAAAAATAATAAAATAGGAAAAGGAGAGGGGTGACACCAAAAACATTAAATTTTTTGGAGTAGGGTGGGATGACACCCAATGTATTGACGCCATTCTTTAAGTTAATACTGCGATTTTAGATTTATGTTGTCTTTCTTTGAAACATGATTTATTTTTGTTATACCGTAGAAGCCACATTATGAAACTATTGTAAGACCCATGCTCGATAAACAAACTATAAAAACCGGCTGGTTTCCGTGAAAAATTGCATTCGGCAAAAGACTCTCAAGCAGAGTTTCTTCCAGGCATCTCAGGTTCCCCCCCCCCCCCCCCACCCCGCCGAAGAAGGTCTACCCCCCCCCCCCCCTTCCCGAAAGAAATGGAATTTACACAGAGAATATATACTTTTAACAGTGACCCTTCCCCCCCCCCCGGAAATTTTAGTCCGCCCCCCCCCTGAATTTCAAGTGCCCCACCACCACCACCCCCCGCCCCCACCCCCCTCGGAGTAAAAAGTCTGGAAGAAACACTGGTCTCAAGTGATGTACCTGCTCTATTTTGGAATTAGGTTAAAAACTTTACCTTTTTACTGTCCCTTCTAAGTCGTTGGCGCCGTTGTAAGCGTGCAGGATCTTTACAATCTGGGCGTTTGTTTTGAGCGGGAACTCCTGGCCCGTGAGATTGATGAAGTACTTCCACTTGGTGTACCTCCACAGCTGTCTCATGCAGACGATCTCTGCCTCCAGCACGCTAAACTCCCCCCACTTGATGTCGACTCTGTCAGCCGATAGGAAAACATTCGGGAAACATTGAGCTATCGCGGACATAGCCAGATAAAACGTTTTGTCGGATTTAGCATCGAGGTGGAAGCAGTAGTAGTTCTGCGGTCGGTAAATGGCGCGGAGTAATCTTTCAACCATTTCGATGTCTTTGTAAGCCACGATTGAATAAGCCAGAGGGAATTCTTCTTCTTCTGAAGACAGTGGGCATGTCATATAACCTCGTACTGCTTTAAAATTTTCGCAGTTTTCTGTTAAATTGAGGTAAAAATCGTTGGATAAAAGTTCACGTTTGGTGGATTTTGATTTCGAAATACCTTCGTCGACAGCAGATTTGCTCCCGGAGAAAACAGATTTGCAGTCGATTTCTTTAACTTTGAGCAGACGTGCAAGTTTTTCTGGCGTCTGCATGCAAGCGTTGGTGGGACCAGACGCGTGGTTTTGTGGCGGAGCTACCTCTACGTTACTCGCGGGCTGGTGATCCATCTTTGTAAGGGCTTGGACAATCACGTCCAGTGTGTAGGCTTCAGCATTGTCCGTCTTTGGCGTGTTGGTGTCAATGTGTTGTAGTTGTGTGTTGGCGTCTAGCTGATGTGTGGTGTTTGTGGCGTATGTTGGGTGTGTTAGGGCCTGCAGTAAGGGCGTCTTGTCTTGCAGGATATACACCAGGACAAGACCCACGCAGAAAATGAAGAAAATCTTGTAGCGGAACTTCTTGTAGAGCATTGTAAACACCTTCTTGTCTTTGGAACGATCTTCTGAAAACTTCATGCTGGAAACACCGGTCTGCAAGAAATGTAAATATTTAGACTGGGCCGTTGCACCATTACGTGTTAGATACGTTGAGACGTTGATAGTCAAAGTTTAAGAATATTGGTGGTAACAGATGTTTGACCAGCAGCAGCTGGTACAGAGGCGTAGCGAGGGGGGGGAGGGCGGGGGGTACATGTCCCCAGGCGCCGACCTTAGGGTGCGCCAAAATGAGTTGGAAAAACAAATTAAAAACTAATTTTAGCTGCAATTTTGCATTATAAATATAAAAAATATATGGGGGGGGGGGGGTGGGGGGGGGGCAAGTTGGAAGTTTGTCCCCAGGCGCCTGGAAGGGTCGCTACGCCACTAAGCTGGTATTCTTGGCAGTCAGAGAAGTTGGTAGTCAGAGAAGTTGGTAGTCAGAGAAGTTGGTAGTCAGAGAAGTTGGTAGTCAGAGAAGTTGGTAGTCAGAGAAGTTGGTAGTCAGAGAAGTTGGTAGTCAGAGAAGTTGGTAGTCAGAGAAGTTGGTAGTCAGAGAAGTTGGTAGTCAGAGAAGTTGGTAGTCAGAGAAGTTGGTAGTCAGAGAAGTTGGTAGTCAGAGAAGTTGGTAGTCAGAGAAGTTGGTAGTCAGAGAAGTTGGTAGTCAGAGAAGTTGGTAGTCAGAGAAGTTGGTAGTCAGAGAAGTTGGTAGTCAGAGAAGTTGGTAGTCAGAGAAGTTGGTAGTCAGAGAAGTTAGACCATAAGTCGTCACAGTTACCAGCATAATTTTTTTTTCTGATGATTTCACTGAACCATCAGCCCAAATAGAAGACGAGGACCGTGCAACAGATGACTAACTCTATCAAACAAACTAGAAGGACTAAAATCGCAAATCTGTAACTATTTTATTCTGAAAAACAAAGTCATATAACCGCAACAGAGAGCTGTTTATTTTTGTAGAAAGATTTATCATTAAATCAAAGTCTTATCGGGCGGTACCGCACTCAGTTTTTTTTTTAAACCCGATGAATCAGTTTGTTTTTGTTTCATGGTTTTGTTTCTTCTTTTTCTAATTTCTTGTCATTGTTCTGTTGAGTCTAACCTTTATTTATCAGCGCGTTATCGGGCTGT
>NW_026733658.1:0-10000 GCF_028476545.2 Physella acuta | reverse complement strand
CGAGACTCTCGGGTAAGCAAGCTATCTCTCTACCGCTAGGCCACGTAGTCTCGTGTAAACAAATATCACCATCTGTGTTTGTAAAATGTCAACCAATCACATTGATCGTTTCATTCACGCTGTAGTTTAAGTATAATCTTATCAAAATCCTATCATTCATTCTCGCCCTTGCAATCACAAACTCACATTTACATTAACGCTTGAATAAAGTTCCAAATCCGATTGATCCAAATCCGATTGATTAATCTGCTAATCCCCGCGTGCTACTGCCGCACCTCCCACCTGGATTAACGTTCACGCTCTGATCTTCAATAACTTCTGTATACCATCATGCTACGTCACTTCCTGGTTTAACAACACCCGCCGACTGTTCCCTATGAAGGTTGTCAATGGTCATACGTGAAGTCGGGAGCGGGAACACTCGGTGTTGACTTTGAGAAAAAGTTGAACAAAAACGTCTGATCAGAGGGTGAATAGTACTCTCTGTACGAGGTGTTTGGATCCGTAAGGGGAAGTAAATCAGCTTTCTCGTGTCAAAAAGTCTAGCCATACACAATTTCTATAGGTTAGCGGTTTAATACTGGTGTAGTATTTGATACTTTAGCAAGGCTACATATAACATTGGAAACTAAGCATAGATACTTAGTATCATTAGCTGAAGTTATGTTGTAGCTTTAGTATAGTTGCCTGAAGTTGTAAGCTGATACTTAAGTATGATTGACTGAAGCTGTAAACATAATTATAATTGACTAAAGTTGTAAGCTGATACTTAAGTATAATTGACTAAGCTTGTAATGTGATACATAAGTATAATTGATTGAAGTTGTAAGTTGATACATAAGTATACTTGACTGAAGTTGTAAGCTGATACTTAAGTATAGTTGGTTAAAGCTGCAAATTGGTACTTTAACAAGAATATTTTGAACAAGGTGTAATGGGTTTTTTAAGCTACTTTTATTTTGCTTTATTAATAATGTCATTTCATATTTTGAAATTTACGGCCATTTTAAATTGTCGTTATCTTTCTTGTAAAATTTTTTTAAAAATACCTATTTAAATTTATTTTCACAATCGAATTTAAAATTAGTAATTTATTTCGTAGTGTATATTCATAATAACTATCAAACTTTTTATATTCTTGAGTATAGTTTGCTTTCAATTATCTATTTAATAATTTGTTTTTATAAATGTTTTTTTTTTAATGCTGTTGTGATTTATGTTATGAAATTTAATTAATTTTAATAGTTAAATGATCTATTTTCTTTAAAAACTTTCTAACTTGTTTAATCTAGTTTTTTAAATTAATTTGTTAACTAATTTCTCCTCGCAAAGTTAAGTAGCTGAGTCCGGGTACAACGTGAGATAAATGTGTCTGAGATAAATCTCAATAAAATATTTGAATGAGGCCTTAGCTCACAGACCCAACATAAGGGAGGTGATTGCTTTAATAGGGCCCACCAAGGTGTTTCATTTCACTTTAATATTCACAACACTAAATACTCAATGTGTGTTTTACAGAAAAAAAAATTCGCATTACAGATTTAAAAAAACTCAGATTATATTTTAAATGCAGTATTAATTAATTGTAATTAAATCTGTCAAATTGGAGGACCTCTATTTTAATTAAATTACCTGTATCTAATTGAAATCATGTGTAAAGGTGTTGTACGAGTTACCTGTTGAGTGTATAAAGATCTAGAGTCACACAACCAAATTGTCGTCACTGTATCCACTTCACTCAACACGATACTAACGCCGGGGAGTTACTCGCTGGCCTAGAGTAGGATCAGGGGAGGTAATACGCTTGGACCACGAACCATAACTCACGTAAATCTATTACAAAACCCGTGCATGTTGCACTATAGGTGTGCGTGTAATCTTCTTAAAGTGGCTCAGGACTAGATCGTTTTTATTTTTTAAATGGATTTAAATATAAAATTAAATATGTGTCGTATTAGTTGTGGATTAGTCGTGTATAAGTTTAAGCCCTTTATAAAATTTAGCATTTCGACACTTATGAATTGAAAGTCTTATAGCGCGATTTGGCTAAATATATTAATTGTTTTTACAGTAGTACACGATTAATTCTATCCCTCCCACACACCGAAACACACGTCACACACACGCACACCTCTTATAAACAGCAAGCAATGAGTCATAGATACCGTTGTTTACTTTAATGAAAAAATTATAGATCAAAATCAAAAGTCCTATTTATTATACATCAATTAAAGTAGTTTCTTGTTCAAACAATCTAACGCCTCATTGTGACATTTTTAAATGTTCCGACATTTGTGATAGATTCGGCAGTTGTGTTAATTACACAACATATGAGCTTTAAATACACTTACATGTAATTGAAATCAACCAAGGTTTAGTAAAACACTTACAAGAACTCCCACACTCAAAACCACACACAAACACGCGCATACAAACATAAAATAACACAACTTTTACATAAAACTTTACATAAAACGACTTTCACACACACACACACATCACACACACACACACCATAGACAAAATATCACACACGTTTCCACACACGTCACACCACACATATAAAATATCACTCACACATACACAATACCATGCACATGCACACACATGTGTGATTAGTCACCTCTCATGATTAATGTTCCATACAGCCGACCTGCTCACTTTCTTGTGAAAAAAAAAATCTCTTTGTACTCACGCGTCCATACTCCGGTGAGACCGGATATGGTTCGATCACTTAACATAGGCGTCATTACCCCACCTTCTCCCGTCCCCCACACCCCACACACAGTGCCAGGACACGTCCTTAAGTGGAACACACACACACACATACACAGAGAGAGAGAGAGAGAGAGAGAGAGAGAGAAAGAGAGAGAGGGAGAGAGGATATATTTAAAAATAAAGTGGACATATTCTAATCAGGTTCAGAGGTAGGGGGTTGTATTATAGGTGGGGGAGGAGTTTATGTTACCGAAAATGTATATTGTATAGAGTACTAGTTTTACCCCGCCGGTTTAATATATATATATATATACTAGCCGTCCCGGCCAGGCCCTGCTCTGGCTTCTGTGAAAAACCTTTCTGTTAAAGACCATTAACTGTGTGTTAAGTAATCATCATAAACCCGGCATTACCCACCCAAACCACAACCAACCAAAACCAAAACAACAAAACGCAAAAATAACGCCAACACAATTCCAAATACAAACGAAAACAAAAATCTAACAACAAACCCAACCACAACCACAAACACCAATACAAACACAAAGAAAAAACAAACAAAAAAGCAAGCAAAAACAAAAACCTAACAACAAACCCAACCACAACCACAAACACCAATACGAACACAAAGAAAAAAAAACGAAAAGCAAACGAAAACAAACCAAATCCAAACGCAAAACCAACCACAAACACAAACCCAAAGAAAAAAACACAAACGAAAAAGCAAACGAAAACAAACCAAATCCAAACGCAAAACCAACCACAAACACAAATACAAACACAAACCCAAAGAAAAAAACACCAACGAAAAAAGAAAGAACAAAAACGAACCAAATCAAAACGCAACCACTAACGCAAACCCAACCTAAACTCAAAGAAAACACAAACGCGAACATAAACGCAAAGTGCTCACAGTCTAGCCCGGGGCAGAATCGCATGTTTCAGCTTAATAAACGACTATAGTACCCCAACTTATTCATAGTCTTTTGCACTCACTTAAACGAACGTAGGTGCCAAACCAAACCAAATAAACAATTATAATACGCCAAGCTTATCCGTAAAATACCTACAACATTTGCACTTAATCAATCCCCGCTAATTATGTAATTATTTTTTTCCCAACACCAAAATCAAGTAATAAAAAGTAAATTCTTTTCCACTAATGCAATGGTTTATAAAGGGAAGTAATTGTGTTTTCCTAATTTATCAAAGGGAAGTAAGTGCTAAAGGACTAAATATAAATAATTTTCAGACATAATTAGAGTTTTTGTAAAAGATGATATTTTTTAAAAATTGTGTTTAATGAATATGCCGAAATTTATTACTATCAGTTTGAAAAATGAAAATTATTTCCCAACACTTTCAATAGTAATTTTTTAACTCATAAATTTAGACTATGAGCACGGTAATAGTCTAACACTTAAATCCATAGAAGTATGTCAACGATATACAAACTTATTACATGTTACATACAGAATTGAGCTTTATATATATATACTAGCCGTCCCGGCCAGGCCCTGCTCTGGCTTCTGTGAAAAACCTTTCTGTTAAAGACCATTACCTGTGTGTTTAGTAATCATCATAAACCCGGCATTGCCCACCCAAACCACAACCAACCAAAACCAAAACAACAAAACGCAAACATAACGCTAACACAATTACAAATAAATACAAACAAAAAAGCAAACGAAAACAAAAACCTAACAACAAACCCAACCACAAACACCAATACCAACAAAAAAAAAAAATCAACGAAAAAAGCAAACGAAAACAAACCAAATCCAAACGCAAAACCAACCAAAAACACAAATACAAACCCAAACAAAAAAAAACACAAACAAAAACGAAAAAAGAAAGAACAAAAACTAACCAAATTAGAACGCAACCACTAACGCAAACCCACCTAAACACAAAGAAAACACTAACGCGAACATAAACGCCCGGGGCGGAATCACCTGTTTTAGCTTAATGAACGACTATAGTACCCCAACTTATTCACAGTCTTTTGCACTCACTTAAACGAACGCGCCTGTTTCAATTTAATAAACAATTTTAATACTCCAAGCTTATTCGTAAAATACCTACAACATTTGCACTTGATCAATCCCCGCTAATTATGTAATTATTTTTTTTCCCAACACCAAAACAAAGTAATTAAAAAGTAAATTATTTTCACGGAATGCAATGGTTTTTTATAAAGGGAAGTAATTGTGTTTTTCCTAATTTATCAAAGGGAAGTAAGTGCTATAGGACTAAATAAAGACATAATTAGAATTTTTGTAAAAGATGATATTTTTTTTAAAACTTGTGTTTAATGAACATGCCGACAATTATTACTATAATTTGAAAAATGAAAATTATTTCCCAACACTTTCAATGTGTGACACCATTTAGGGGGGTGACACCAAGGCAAAAAATAGCAAAATATGTAGAGAAAAACTGGAGGGGGGTGCACATCGAAAGTTTGAGGGGGGTGCAAATAAAAAATTTGAGGGGGGTGCAAATCGAAATTTTAATGGGGAGGGGTGCAAATAAAAAATTTGAAAGTTTGTCCCCGGGAAGGGTCGGTACGCCTCTGGGGGGGAGGGGGTTACACCATTAAGTGCCGGGTGACACCCGACCTCGCTACGCCACTGCAGGAACCCCAAACACTTTTTAGTTGGTTGAAGACTGCTCTTGCCTTGCCCGTCCTTATTTTTATGTCTGCTTCTGTCCAGCCCTGCTTATCAACAATACTTCCAAGGTAGGTGAATCTATCCACTTCCTCTAGGACTTCGTTACAAGAGTGCTGCCTGATGCATTGGCTCCGGGGGGGGGGGGGGGGACACTGGTAAAAGTATATCTTTTCTATATAAATTCCATTTCATCCGGTGAGATGAATGGAAGAAATACGTATTATTTTTAATGTGTGTAGAATACTGCGGAACATTAGTACTTTATACAGAAAACCTTGAAAAATATTCAAAGAGTTAATTTAACATCTAACTAAGTAATATTTAATGTCACAATACAAAAAGTCCGGTAGAAGCGTTCAAAATTTTTCTCGCAAGTTTCCGATCATGGCGCACGAAAGTTTAAAAAAAAAAAAATTCTTATGCTTTTTTTTTTGAGAAGTCGGAAATAGCGTGAAGTAGTACTTCCGATCACCGGAAATTACCCAAAATTTGACAGAAAACAGAATCAGACGAAATTTCACACGTAAAAGATCTATTTAACTGAAACAGTACTCAAGTTATTCAACTTTCAGTTTTTCATAAGCCTATAAGTTTCTGGTTACCGGAAAATTTTATACAGAACTACACATTTTATATAATTATTTTATATGAAATTTCGTCAGCTGTAACGATACTCAGCTGTTCACAGACAGACAGACAGACACACGCACACACACACACACACACACACATACAGACACACGTGTAAAATTCCGTATACTGAGCAAATGCGACAAGTGGGCTCAGAGGCGTAGCGATGGGGGGGGGGGGGCAGGGTGGACATATATCCCCGGGCGCCGACATTCAGGGGCGCCAAAATGGGTTGTAAAAACAAATTAAAATGTCAAGTTAGCTGCATTTTTTCAGTTTGAGGAGGGCGGGGGGTGCAAATCGAAAGTTTGGGGGGGGGGGTGCAAATCGAAATGTTGAGGTCGTGGTATGCAAATTGAAAATTTGCTCCCGAGGGGGCCGCCAAATTGAAAGTTTGTCCCCGGGCGCCGGGAATGGTCGCTACGCCTCAGAGTGGGCTATAGCATTCTGCTTGTATTCTGGTAAAATATCACTCTCCCGACGGTTGTCGACTGTCGAGGAAGCACTGTAACTTTAAATACAGGTTCATAAATTAATTTTTTTTTAACACACTTGTAACTAAATACATGATATAAAAAGAGCTCCACAAAGAAAGTCTACCACCCTCCCCGAGCGAAATGGAACTTATATTAACAACATAACTTTACCAATGTCCGCCCCCTCCCCCCCGGAAAATGAATCCCCCCCCTCTCCCCCCCCCCCACCCGCCAAAAATATTAAGTGTCACCCTCCACGTCCCCCTGACGAGAGGAAGCAAGTTAAATAGAAGCTTGAAAAAATCAAACATTCCCAAGTGATATGAGTTCACCACAGTTTAGTGAACGTTCTGTTGTCGTGTTTTATTTACACTATATTTTTGTAAAGGTGACTCATCAAAAAAAAACATAACTCACTTGTAAAATGGTACGTCCTTTTTAAAATAGCATCAATAAATGTTTACAACGTTAAAAGAAGTAATGCTGGCTGCGTGGTCTAGAGGTAGAGTGCGCGCCAACTCATTTTGGTAACGAGTTCAAATCCCCAGTGGAAAGAATGATAATTATATATGCCACATTCTGACAAATTTATCAGGCTGGCATTAAAAGGCCACACTCTGAAAAAAATGTCAGGCTGGCATAAAATTGGCCACATTCTGACAAAAATGTCAGGCTGGCATAAAATGGGCCACACTATGACAATCATGTCGTGCTGGCAAAATATAATGTGAGGAAGCCGGGGCGCCCTCGTGAGGCGGGTGGAGGAAGCCAAGGGCGCCCCCGTGAGGCGGGTGGAGGAAGCCGGGGGCGCCCCCGTGAGGCGGGTGGAGGAAGCCGGGGGCGCCCCCGTGAGGCGGGTGGAGGAAGCCGGAGGCGCCCCCGTGAGGGCGCGTGGAGGAAGCCGGGGCGCCTCCGTGAGGCGGGTGGAAGATGCCGGGGACGCCCCCGTGAGGCGGCTGGAGGAAGCAGGGGGCGCCCCCGTGAGGCGGCTGGAGGAAGCCGGAGCGCCCTCGTGAGTCGGGTTGTGTCACCATGTCCACCAATGTTGTGTCACCATATCCTTCAATGTTACGTCACTTTATTTTTAATTTTACTCTATAATGTCTATAATGGCTACAACGGCTACAATGGCTACAACGGCTACATTGGCTACAATGGCTACAATACTACTCCCAGCACTTCCTCAGATACTAGTTGGGTGTTGTCGTCATCCGTGTTTATCACGTGACTTGATCGATCCCGTTTATGTTTCGATTAACCTGATAAATTATCTAGCCTTAATTAAACTGTCGCCACACCGTCCCCACAACGTCCTCACACCGTCCCCACACTGCCCCCCCCCCCTCCCCCGTAACTTCCCAATGACGAGCCCAGCGTGTGACTTCTAAACTGTACCGTCATGTTGTCTTAGGACATTATTTGATAGCATCCCCCCCCCACCTACCCCAGTCTTAGGACATTATTTGATAGCATCCCCCCCACCTACCCCAGTCTTAGGACATTATTTGATAGCATCCCCCCCACCTACCCCAGTCTGTTTATTCCCCCTCCCACTAACCCCAGCCTTTTTATCCCCCACCCCACCAACCCCAGTCTGTTTATCCCCCCACCCCACCAACCCTAGTCTGTTTATCCCCCCACCCCACCAACCCTTGTCTGTTTATCCCCCCCCCACCCCATCATTCCAGCCTATCCCAATCACCCCACCCACCCCACCCTGTCTCCATCACCTCTACCCACCCCAGCATTTAACACATACAGAAACAAACTTTTGTCTAATCGTTAGGTCACAACCTGGTGCCGAGCGTATGTTGATCGTCGCTTCATGTTTGTAGCCCCGCCTGCTCGGGTTCAATCATAAAAACAAACAAATTCGAGAACATCAACAAATGCTATTGACACAATATTAAGCTATTGATCCGACATTCTAGTACTGACACAGTATGTAACTATTGTCACAACATACAACCTACAACTATTAACACAACATTCTTCTACTAACATAACCAACAACTACTAACACAACCTACAACTGCCAACACAACCTACAACTACTAACACAACCTACAACTACTAACACAACCTACAACTACTAACACAACCTACAACTACTAACACAACCTACAACTACTAACACAACCTACAACTACAAGAACAACCTACAACTACTAACACAACCTACAACTACTAACACAACCTACAACTACTAACACAACCTACAACTACTAACACAACCTACAATTACTAACACAACCTACAACTACTAACACAACTTACAACTATTGTCACAACCTACAAACTGAAACTATTAACAAACCATTCTACTACTGACACAAACTACAGCTATTGACACAACTTTTCGCTATTGACCCGATTTTCAACAGTTTACAAAACATTCTACTACTAACACAACCTAGAACTATTGTCAGAACCTACAACTGTTGTCAGAACCTAAATCTATTGTCACAACTTACAACTATTGTCACAACCTACAACTATTGTCACAACCTACATCTATTTACACGCCGTTCTACTACTGATAAAACCTACAACTATTGTCACAACCTACAACTATTGTCACAACCTACAACTATTATCACAACCTAAAACTATTGTCACAACTTACAACTATTGTCACAACCTACAACTATTGTCACAACCTACAACTATTTACACGCCGTTCTACTACTGATAAAACCTACAACTATTGTCACAACCTACAACTATTGTCACAACCTACAACTATTGATACAACATTCCACCGATTTAAAAAATTAAATTGTTTTCAAATTTTCTCATCATAAATCATCCACATTGTGTTACCCCCGCTGATACAATCAAAATAATTTTTGAAAGCATGGATTTAATTTAATTAATTCATCAGGACCTCCCACCATTTGAGATGATGTAATCTATAGTTGTTGGGGAGTGTTTTTTCCATGTTAAACCTTCTTGAGAATCCACACCATTATTTTACTTGATTTGATTTTGGGTTTTTTTTTTGAAGTACTTATAGTATGGAATTCAAAGATATTAAATTTGTGTTAGTTTAAACGTGAATCAAAAAAGCATACTTCACGCAAGCAGTAATCGTTCATAAGTCAACTAAGTTGCTTTGTGGGTTAGTTAATAACTTGGTTAGATTTATGTAGCGGTTAAGGAACTAGTCAGGTAGGGAACGTTGAACGTGTTAGGTATTTGAGTTACAACACTGGTTAGTAAGTTAAGATTAGGGTGCTACAATAACTGGACTCTCTTTATATCTCCCTGTCTCTCTCTCCATATATATATATATATATATATATATATATATATATATATATATATATATATAATATATATATATATATATATAATTAATTTATATATATTTATATGAACGTTCACAGCCCAAGGGTCAAGTAGGACTATTTATCCAAAGCCGTCTTACATTTTTATCTATGAATAATAGATTCACGATTCTTTTCAAATGAATTAAACTTCGAAAGTATCGGCAATAAT
>NW_026733657.1:0-75628 GCF_028476545.2 Physella acuta | reverse complement strand
TTTAAACTCTTTCTAGACAGGGTGCATTTTACTGACCCTTCAACGATACTTCAATCAAGAATGAACGAAGGACAGTCGTGACCGTAGTACACGTGACCTCTCAGTCAAAAGGTCAGGTCAAGAAGTCACGTTTAATGCCAATTTGAGAAGCATTTGCGAATCGGTAGCCTCGGCACTGGACAAGTGTATTCATGGCGCAACACCCACGTCAATCCAGTCTCAAGCCGCAAACAATAGTCTTCCATCTGAAACAAAGTAGTCCGTCAATGAGCATTTTGCATTGACAATATAAATCAACGACGCCCATTGCTGAAATGGTTGTGTCTTAGAGGCGATAATGAATTGTAATGCTAGATCCATTGTGTTTGGCTTGGGCGTTCACAATTGAGGTCATCATAAACCACGCGCCATTGTGTCGACGTCACACGGCGCTAAAGAGCTCGCGGGCCGCGCTTGTTTTGACACGTTTCGCCTAACCGTGCATACGTCGAGCTGTCTGATTGGTCGTAACGCAATCAGGATTTTTAACACATCTGCACGCGTCTGTTAATTACCGCGATTGTGTTTGCGTGTTTGTAAGATTCTATCGCTTAATTTACCAGCACCTGTGACGGTTAATGGGCAGAAACTTGCAGATTTTAACAATAACAAAACTGCCAATAACAAAATCACAAAGTCGCTAAACCGGATCCCCAATCTTGACCTCTTGACGTGTCAGCTTACAGGAGTTTAAACATTAAACGTTTGCCAGTTAGGTTAGCGAGCTCTCAGCTTTGAACTTTTGATTAACGGGAGAAATTTAATCGACCCAGATACGTGTTGACTATCACAACATTTCGCGCCATTTTAAAAAGTAAACTACAGACGATCAACTGTGGTGTAACAACAAACGTAGCAGACGTGAATATGTAGGCTACAATCAGGTGTGTGTGTGGGGGGGGGGGGGTGATAAATACATAGCATGTGAGACGTCAATATGAGCAGTGAGTGGGGGGGGGGGCTGATAAATAAAAACATGTCTGACGTCAATATGTATGCGTACAGCGAGTACACACTAAACCCACACCCCCACATTGAACCCACACTTAACCCACACCCGACACTTAACCCACACCCCACACTCAACCCACACCCCACACTTAGCCCACAACTGAATTGAGAAATGAACAAGGAAATAACACAACGCCGACAATTCAAACAGATTTAAATATTTAATTACTTCTTTAATTATATTTTTTACTGGTGAGCTAATTAATTATGTGCATGTTTTAGATCATCATTTTTTTAAAGTTTATTTTTTAAGGTAGGCCTACTTGGCAAAATTATGTGTACGCTATCGACTGTTTTCCAGACAAAAAAATAAATTACCCGATAACCTCCGACCCTGCTGTTAACATGTTCATTTTACAGAGGGGTTGGGTTGGGTTGAGGTGGGGGGGGGGGGGGGGGGGGTTATTTTATAATCCTAAAAAAAACTATTACAGATTTTAAAAAACTACTAGAAATAGTCTATTTACACTGTATGCCGGCATTTAAAAAACAATTTGCTAATTTAACCCGTAACACGGCACGGCCTCCAAATTAAATAAGAAAATAAATGATCAGTAGTCAACATCGTAGAACACCTATGTCTTCAGAAGGTTTCCAGTTCTGGCATCATTTCTTTTCTCAACTTCGTGGGCGCGTTAATTATTTATTAGCGAATAAAATTCCAATCCAATACATAATCAACACGATTCAGTTCATTGTATCGATCTATCGATTTCCGCAGCTTACTCGATATTGGTTGAAAGATCGATAATAAAACTGTATAAGTACTTATTTATTTATCAGCACTTTCGCGATACTAGGCTAAGGAGAGAAGGTAGAGAAAAAAAAAATCAATAATTTCGTTTCGATAAGTTTTCTTTTGTTGAATGTTTTAAAGGTTTACTGACGTTTAGTGAAAAGGTAGGAGATATTTGTAATCCAGTTCAAAAGAATAAGCAGCGCTGTATTTGTGAAAAAAAAAATTCTAACGGGTGCAGTAGTGTCAAACAAGAGAAAATATGTACACGTCGACACATTTCTCAATTGAATACGAAGCTATTCCTGTAGATTGCTTATATATTGAAGTATCTATTTACATTGGTTACTTAAAGATTAAAGTATCTATCTGATTCAAAACTCGAGTGGTAGATCGGTTGACGAATTCAGTAGCTATCTTAGTGTAGTGGGGGCGGGTTGCAACAGGCAGCGGTAAAACTTTTTGGTAAATGGTACCGAAATTGTTTTAAGTTTTTATATGCAAATGCAAGACGGCAAATATGATAGCTAACGTTAATTTTTACATTACGGAAAATGTGTACCTAGGCAAAGGCACGGTGCTGTTTAGTTTTTTTTTTTTTTAACTCTCAAACAGTCTACTTAACTATGATCTACTTAAGTCTCAGTCATCCACTAAAGTATGATCTACTTAAATCGTATATAGTCTACTAAAGTATGATCTACTTAGGTCTCAGACAGTCCACAAAAGTATAATCTACTTAGGTCTCAGACAGTCCACTAAAGTATGATCTACTTAGGTCTCAGACAGTTCACTAAAGTATGATCTACTTAGGTCTCAGACAGTCCACTAAAGTATAATCTACTTAGGTCTCAGACACTCGACAAAAGTATAATCTACTTAGGTCTCAGACAGTCTACTAAAGTATAATCTACTTAGGTCTCAGACAGTCCACTAAAGTATGATCTACTTAGGTCTCAGACAGTCCACTAAAGTATGATCTACTTAGGTCTCAGACAGTCCACTAAAGTATGATCTACTTAGGTCTCAGACAGTCCACTAAAGTATAATCTACTTAGGTCTCAGACAGTCGACAAAAGTATAATCTACTTAGGTCTCAGGCAGTCTACTAAAGTATAATCTACTTAGGTCTCAGACAGTCCACTAAAGTATGATCTACTTAGGTCTCAGACAGTCCACTAAAGTATGATCTACTTAGGTCTCAGACAGTCCACTAAAGTATGATCTACTTAGGTCTCAGACAGTCCACTAAAGTATAATCTACTTAGGTCTCAGACAGTCCACAAAAGTATAATCTACTTAGGTCTCAGACAGTCTACTAAAGTATGATCTACTTAGGTCTCAGACAGTCCACTAAAGTATGATCTACTTAGGTCTCAGACAGTCTACAAAAGTATAATCTACTTAGGTCTCAGACAGTCCACTAAAGTATAATCTACTTAGGTTTCAGACAGTCCACTAAAGTATGATCTACTTAAGTCTCAGACAGTCCACTAAAGTATAATCTACTTAGGTTTCAGACAGTCCACTAAAGTATGATCTACTTAAGTCTCAGACAGTCCACTAAAGTATGATCTACTTAGGTCTCAGACAGTCTACAAAAGTATAATCTACTTAGGTCTCAGACAGTCCACTAAAGAAAGTCTACTGGGGGTCTTAATGAACTATAAGTCAAAGTGTAAACCAGTGACTCTAGGTAATTATATCTCAAGGTTGCCCCGATTCACTGTGACTGGATGAAAGTTAGCCAACACCAGTCCACGACAAATTTCACGCAGAGAAAAGTACTCGATAAATTATTGAAACTGTTCTAGGAAAAGGTGTTAGGGACGCCTGCACACGGACGATAATTAGTTTCATAAGTTAATTAACCAAATAATACAAAGGAAAAGCTAAATATCAACAAATATCCCAACCATTTATTTGACTAAACTATTCACCAGATTATAATTATTGACACAAGTAGTGGATGCTTTGTCTCAAACAAGACGATTGTGGGTAAGTCTGTAAGACAAATTCTCCAGACGAAGATGCCAATCTGACTCCGAGGCAGACGTATGGAGTGGAGCTAGCAGACGTAAAGCAGATAGATTTTGCAAGAACTGGAACACACGACTGTCCCCAGCGCCGATAATACAAAAAAGAAAGTAGACTTGCGTGATTTTATCTTAATCCATCTTGTTCTAAATATAGTACATAAAACTTCTTTTATTTCCGAGTCAAGACTTCTAATCGTAATAGTTTTGATGAAGCTCTGAAGGTGAACGAAGGCAATCTTGTAGGGCCATGATGACTGGGGTCCTTCTATAGTTGGATAGTTTATTAAAGCCGATCTGTCAGTTTAATATTTCATGTTTTCCCACGTCACGATTTTACAGGTCATAATTTAATACGTTACTATTTAATACGTCACTTCTTATGGTATGAAGAAAATGTATTTTTTGCTGAGCTAGATGGAGCTGGAGCTAAACATAAACGTATCCGGACCGAAGTGGGAGTGGAGCTCAACACTAAGATCCAACCCCCCCCCCCCCCACCCCCGGATATTTAGCATGGTCTGAAGAAGTGTGTATGTGTAAAAATGTATATATCAAGTTAGAAATGTTGTGTTTTTTTAAATATTTTTTGTGCTTGTCAAGTGCATGGGTTTGTGTGTGTGTGTGTGTGTGTGTGTGTGTGTGTGTGTGTGTGTGTGTGTGTGTGTGTGTGTGTGTGTGTGTGTGTGAACACGCAACTTTGCATCACACGTTAGCGCACGAGTGTGTGTTATAACGTGTATTGGCTAAACAGAAGAAAAAAAACACCCACCCACGACTACAATATCCCACCATTTGTCTTACATGTTTCAACTAAATAACCAAAAAAAAAAAAATCAATGTATCCGGTGTTTTTTTTATTACTTGATCAGTCAAGCGTGGAAGGGGTGGTCATTGTTCCACAACCGGTGACGTATGTACTACGTGTAGGCCAGGGACTGGGTGGGGATTCTGTGGCTGACTGCGGCGGTAACTACTCTCTCTCACACACATACCCACACAAACACACTCATTCCATTCAATCACCCACACACATTTTATGATATATGCAAAGTCCTTTTGCGGCCGCCATCGAGCAAAGTATGACGCCTGCATACGTACACACACACACATACACACACATATATATATATATATATATATATATATATATATATATATATATATATATATATATATATATATATATATATATATATATATATATATATATATATATATATATATATATATATATGAATAGAACAAGGTATACATTTCAATACAAACAATTGAGTTAGTTTTATAAAAAAAATTTCTTCAAATATTACTTTAATGTAGGCCAACACCTCTTCATTAGCTGCGGTACTATCTCTATGTTAGAGCTAGAACATTGTACGCTCCCCTCCACCCCCTCCCCATGTGGCATCTAACCCTCTACACCAGGGAAACATATCGTGAGCCATACTAGCAGGCCCCCACTCAGGTCGATAGAAATTTGTGTCCATATTTTAAAGGAAAAAAAAATTCAATGAAAATGTTGTTTTTTAATTGTACGGAACATGACTACATTGAATTCAATGTGTTGACATAGTTTGTTGTGGGTTAATGAAAAAACAACACCAGCAGTTGCGACAAAGCGAAACAAAATTGTACAGTAGAACAATGAAAATGTTGTTTTTTAATTGTACGGAACATGACTACATTGAATTCAATGTGTTGACATAGTTTGTTGTGGGTTAATGAAAAAACAACACCAGCAGTTGCGACAAAGCGAAACAAAATTGTACAGTAGAACTACGTGAGGAGGAGATATGGAGACAAACGTGTGCACTGTTTTTTTTTAAAGAAAAATTGAAGAAATGTAAAAAGAAATTGAAACTTCTATGTAATTGTAAAGACTGGTTTCTGGGTAACATATGGCATCATGATGATGAGAAGAATATTCGGCCAGATTCTATTGTAAGTAGATTTGGACCCCACTTGTTTGACGCAAAATAAATAATTGTTTCCTCACCCTTACTATAATACTTGTTGTAAAATGTGGTTAAATCGTGACTAAATCGTTTGTTTTGTGTGTTTATGTGTATGTTTGACTTTTTGTGCATGTGTTATGATATATATATATATATATATATATATATATATATATATATATATATATATATATATATATATATATATATATATGTGTGTGTGTGTGTGTATGTGTGTGTGTGTGTGTGTGTTTGTGTGTGTGTATTTATGAGCTGAAAAATGGGTCTGAAAAATTCAACTACAGTTTTAGCACAAGTTATCAATTCCAAAGCTATTTTCAATACGGGCATTGCTACCAACATCAAAACTGCTATCAACACAGATAAATATCAACAGTAAAACTGCTATCAACACAGAGAAATATCAACAGTAAAACTGCTAACAACACGGAGTGATATCAACAGTAAAACTGCTAACAACACGAGGGCTCTTGTAACGCGGGAATTGAAATCAACATGTGAGACGTTTCAACACCGGAGCTGTTATCAACACTAAAACTGTTATCGACATAAAAACTTCTATCAATATTAAAACTGTTATCAACACTAAAACTGTTATCAACACTAAACTGTTATCAACACTAAACTATTATCAACACTAAACTATTATCAACACTAAACTGTTATCAACACTAAAACTATTATCAACACTAAACTGTTATCAACACTAAAACTATTATCAACACTAAAACTGTTATCAACACTAAAACTGTTATCAACACTAAAACTGTTATCAACACACCTATTTCTAAAGTCGAGCGATCAAAATCAAACGCTCATTAGTTTTTCTCTCACCCCACCCCCACCCACCCAGCCCGCTGAAGCGGAATAATATCACGTGACGACCGTCTGACAGCGCCGCGACTGTGCCCGTCTAGCAGACAATGCCCGTGTCAAAACAGTCGAACCTGCTACGGTAACGGGTAAACTTCAACTCCTGTTTTACACCCGTCCCGACAACACCCCTTTACCTCCCAAACGCCCCCCCCCCCTAAAACCATATCAAAACCAACACCCCCAGACACCTAATCAACACCCCTCCCACAAAATTAACACCCCCCATTAAAATCAACACCCCAGCCACCTAACCAACACCCCCCCCCCTTACACTCTCCAAAAATTAAAACATCCTCATCTCACTAAATCAACAACCCTTGTTATTAAATCACACACCGATCTCCAATCACACCTACCCACTATTTTATTTACACCCCCACCCCTCATCAACAATTTGACGTATCGAGTATATCACTATCGGCATATTCACAATCAAAGAGCAAGTCAACGCTCGACACGTTATAACGATTTTAAAATTGCCTCTTTGAATTACTCGAAATTATAAACGCCCCTTTTCATAAAAGTGTTGTTTTTTTTTAAATCAAATTTTTAATATAGCAATTAAATTCCAATTAGTTAGTAAACGGAACACAAAAATAATAAAATCATAATTATTGTGACGACCCTCCCCTCCCCAACACACACACATACACACACACACACACACAAGCCTAACAGAACAAACATAACAAAACAATTAACCCCTTGATCGCTGCACGGTTCGATGTTTTTTTTTAAATTCTTATTTTTTAACCTTAAAACTATTTTACTGTAAATTTATAACCTCATTCCAATAATTTCATAATGGAATACAAACTATGTATTTTTAAAAAAAAAAACAACTTGTAGTTTTTATAGATTAGCCGTACCCACATATTCGTATATAAAAGATTACTAATTGACATAATCCAGTTTAGCATTCAACTACAACTAACTACATGTTAGTATATATTAGGTTTAGACTTATGATTTGTTTGGAGATTAAGTATTGTTATTTTCTATACTTGTTATATAAGTACGAATAAAATCGAATCAGTAACAACGCATTTTTCAGCGGTTAAAACATTTTCAACCAACGTCTTTTTTTTTTTTTTTTTTTTTTTTTATAGAAAAAAAAATCATTAACTTTCAAATAATTGTTTCGCCCCGGCTGTGACATAACACGTTTGTAGTTTTGAATAACTCCCACTTGAGGCCAATGTTGTTACTGCTGCCATTGGATCGCGTGCAAACAGGTCCGCGGCGGACCAATGGTGGGCCAGTATTTACTCGAGTTTACCCAGTTACCGCTTGCCCAACTCGCGCGGGTTCAAGTCAGACTTATTTTAGGCACCGGTTCTGGAACTTGTATATAGCGCTACCAATGAGCGAGTGCTGGTTAGTCTAGAGCCCAGTTCTTGTGTGTGTAGGGCGCTTGGCTGGACACAGGAGAGTTGAGGTTTACTTGTAAATAGCCACACAACTGACTTTATTTTCTTGTACCAAAACTTAACGTGACCGGAATTTAAAAAAACAAAACAACAACAGGAAATTTATCGATGTTGGGGATCAAACTCTTGAAGTAGCCGGCACGGAAATAGATTGACGCGAGGCGGGCTAGTTGGAACAAGTTGGTGCAAATCAAAACAACGAATCAGCTGTTCGTGTCCCATCTGCTCCACTTATGATGACGGCGGAAGATGAGACAAGGTGGATCTGACCAATCAGCTGGCAGATAACACAGTGAGTATTGCATCATTTGTCAGAGCGTGTTTTGTTGTGATAACTTATCCGAAATGGGAAAGTTAACCCAACCCACTAAACCTAATTTGACCCCCTCAGTTGTTAGTGTAGGCCTAACTAACATTACATTTTTAGTTTCGTTTTTGTTGACGATGAAATAGTTTCCAGTTAAACTCATAAACTTATAAACAACTTGTTAAGAATTCGGTTAAAGGGTTTGAAAGCGTGCAATACCCAGACAATGATGATGTTATATTTATTTCCTTCATACATACAATCAGACAGTTTCGAAAAGTTTTGTTTGGTGTTATGGATGTTAATGTTAACTTGCGTAATGTCATGAACACACTCGTTTAATTATGAAATCGACGCCGTTCAGTTAGTAGAGAGACGAACATCAAGATGTAAAGATTCGTGTTTTGTTGATATAATGTAGATCTAGACTACTGTAGTTATGATGTGTTTTGTGCTCAGTAGTATATTAGGTCGCTTTTGATTATTATTTTTGGCGGAGGTGGGGATGTGGAGGAACAATGACATATAGCAAAATACTCGGAGGAGCTGCCGCAGCGTGGCGCAAAGAGATATAGTAAAATACTCCCAGCCTGGCGCATCGGGATGTGGAGGGTGGTGGAGCAGGATGCGCGGGTGGCGCAAAGATATATAGTAAAATACGACGCCAACTGGGGTTGGCGGAGGTGGTGGGGAAGTAGGTCAGTAGGTCACCTTTTGGTGACCTTGTGACGTAATTAGTAACATTATGACGTAATCATTGACCTAGTTACGTAATTTTAATGTGTTTTTTAATTAGTTTTAATGAGTTTTTTAAATTTTTAATTAATTTTTGACCTAGTTACGTAATTTAATGCGTTTTTTAATGAGTTTCAATTTAATTTTTAATTTTTAATTAAATTTTATTAACTAGTTACGTAATTTGATTTTAATTATTTTTATTTTGTTTATTTTTAATTTTATTTTATAATTAGTTTGAATTCAATTTAATTACTTTGTTTATATTGTGTAATTTTTTATTGACTAGTTACGTAATTGGATTTTAATTTTTTAAATTTTTAAATTTAAATTTTAAATTTTAATTGATTTTAATTACTTTGTATTTTGTTTGTTTATTTTGTTTGTTTACTTGTTATTTAATTTGATTACTTTGTTTATATTGTGTAATTTTTATTAACGAGTTACGTAATTTGATTTTATTTTTTTTTTTTAATTTTTAACTTTTTAAAATTGATTTTAATTACTTTGAATGTTGTTTATTTGTTTATTTGTTGGTTTGTTTATTTACTTGTATGTATGTTTAATAGTAAACGGATAGGGGTGTTGGTGGATGAGAGGGGGAGTAATGATGGGGTTTGAGGGTAGGGGTGTGCTAGCATGTACTAGAACAGTCTTTGTATAACAGCCATTAACCAGCCATGCAACAACACCTGTTACTCGCTAATGGCACCCGGCACGTATCGATTCACCAGCAAAGTTTTTCTTTTTGTGAGGGACCGTACACTGTCCGAGTTAATTTTGGTCACACCCACTGGACCATCATCAACTTGATAGCCCACCTAATTAAATTTTTTGACACCCGTCATTGATTTATGTGGGTTCGCGAACCGATCCCACCGGGAGGTATGGTAATTAACGCGAAGCCAGCGTTAAGTGTGGGAACATCTGTTACCACGTTAATCGATTTTACCGATCGCTTTGTTAGCTCCGCGAAGTACATAGGTCATTATGCAACAGCTGTTGTGCGACAGCTGGTGGTGTAATTAGGTTGAGCAACCGGACATTACCTTGTTGGTTTTCTAGTACGCGTATGCTACACGTATATACACATTCACACACACATACACTAAATTAGAACAAAAATCTTCTTATATTTTATTTGTTTATTAACGTTTTTCCAATTCATCAAAGGCTTTTAAAATTTGAATTTAATTTTTTAAATTTTAAAATTTGATTTTAATTTTTTAAATTTTTAAATTTTTTAAAATTATTATTTTTAAATTTTATTTTTAATTGTTGTTTACTTGTTGTTTAATTTAATTACTTTGTATAATTTATTTGTTTGAAATTCATTTTAATTAGTTTGCTTTTAATTTCTTTGTTGTACGCCGTTTGAAATAAAAGACTAACACTAGCGTGTACTAGAAAGTGTCATTGTGTATAACATCCATTTAACCACAGCTGTTACTTATTAGCGACAGCTTGTACTTATCGATCCGCCCGTGATCCTCCCCGGCGCTCCCCATGGTTGCTTAATAGCGGGCTCACTGAAGCGATCACAACAGGTAATTAATCGAAGCCATTAAGTCCCTCTACGCGTTAAGTGTGGCGACAGCTGGTGCTGTAATTACTCACGGCTCTCGGCTTTTTTCATTAGACTACAGCTGTACATGAACTATGTTCACATATCGTACGCCCGGTCATTCTTTGAGCAAATTAAAAAATTTTGTTTCCACATGTCCTGCGAACCGTCCCTGGCTATGTATGAAAGATTAATAGTTGTAACTATTCGCTTATAGCGAGGGTCAGCGAAAACAAAAAAAAAATATATTTAAGGGTCGGAATTTTCTTTCAACCACCGTTAAGTCAGGTTTTGAGACGAAACGAAGTCTCGGTAGGTTCGTGTTTTTTAATGGGCGACAGGGCGACTTGGTGCGTTGGTACGTAGGTATGCGGGGTAGACATGTTTTTTACAAGTCTGGAAAAGTAATTACGTTTTTATGACCGTTCCGATTTTCTTTTGATCTGACCACCATTTGACCACACTGAGCCAGATAAATTTAACAATTGTCGCAGCGGGGTTTATTTTAAGTGCACCCCGTGCACGCTTGTTTACATTTTAAAAGACGTGTCGCGTGTCTTCCCCTTACGGCTTCCCTAATAGAGAAACGAGAGGAAAGACAACTGTTCTAAAATTAGAACAGCCTTGTCTACAGACACGAGTATCGTCCCTTGTGAAAAAATTCGCGTCAGAATCCTTAACTAAACAGTCAATTTCTTTAAAAAGTTAAAAAATAATTTAGGAAGACAAGGGTTAACAAAATATATATCTTAGTCTTGCAGCAGATTACCTTCCCATGTTCGCTTTAGTATTACAGTTTTCATCAATCTTCTTTTTGACTTGAACTTCTTTAATTTTTAAGAAAGTTAACTTATACATAATACATTACGGCTAATGACAATTTTTTTTATTTTTACCACTCAATGTATTTTCTTTTTCTATATCTTACATTGTCATCTTAATTTTGATCACCTTAGGTGGTGGTAAGGTGGTAAGGTGGTGGTAAGGTGGTGGTAAGGTGGTGGTAAATTTGCTTAAGGTGGTGGTAAGGTGGTAAGGTGGTGGTAAGGTGGTGGTAAGGTGGTGGTAAATTTGCTTAAGATTATAAACTTCAAGTTTTAAAAAACAACAACGTTATAGTACGTCGTGTCAAATGACACACCGTTTAAAATGTCTACATTTAAAGTTCACCAAAATAATGACGTAAAAACTAAATATGATATGACGTTAGCATACATATCATTCAATCTAATCACTCTAAAGTACAAATCAATAATTTTTATTGATTAAGGGGCTGGGTGAGTTATTTTTATTCGGGTGCCCAGGGAAGGTTTGGAGTTGGTTGGGACAGATTTTATACACGACTCGGTGACGTTTTCACCGAGGCAGGTTGGAAGCTAGACCATGCATGTTTTGGAATTGTTAGGGGTCGAGTCTATAGTAGGGTCGGGGGAATTTTGTTAACACAGAGGGCTGTTTCGAAGTTGGTACATCCATGTTTTAGAATTGATAGGTAGAGAGACCATACTAGGGTCGGTGAAGTTTTCACCGAGGCAGGTTACAAAGTTGGGACAGACATGTTTAGGAATTGTTGGTAGCCGAGTTCATACTAGTGTCGGTGAAGGTTGGTTTTGAACTCGGAACATGCATGTTTTGGAATCGGTAGGTGTAGAGTCCATACTAGGGTCAGAGGAGTTTTTGTTAACACCGAGGCAGGTTGCAAAGTTGGTACATGCATGTTTAGGAATTGTTGGTAGCCGAGTTCATACTAGTGTCGGTGAAGCTTGGTTTTGAACTCGGAACATGCATGTTTTGAAATTGTTGGTAACCGAGTTCATACTAGGGACGGGGGTGTTTTCACCGAGGCAGGTTACAAAGTTCGTACACGCATCATTGGAAATGTTAGGGAGAGTTAAACTAAGGTCGGTGAAGTTTTCACCGAAGCAGGTTACAAAGTTGGTACATGGATGTTTAGGAATTGATGGCAGTCGAGTTCATACTAGGGTCGGGGAATTTTGTTAGCACTGAGGCAGGTTGGAACGATGGTACATGCATGTTTGGGAATTGTTGGTAGCCGAGTTCATACTAGTGTCGGTGAAGGTTGGTTTTGAACTCGGAACATGCATGTTTTGGAATTGTTGGTAGCCGAGTTCATACTAGTGTCGGTGAAGGTTGGTTTTGACCTCGGAACTTGCATGTTTTGGAATCGTTAGGTGTAGAGTCCATAGTAGGGTCGGTGAAGTTTTCACCGAGGGTGGTTTCAAAGTTAGTACAGGCATGTTTTGGAAGTGTTAGGGGCCGAGTTCATACTAGTGTCGGTGAAGGTTGGTTTTGAACTCGGAACATGCCTGTTTTGAAATTGTTGGTAACTGAGTTCATACTAGTGTCGGTGAAGGTTGGTTTTGAACTCGGAACTTGCATGTTTTGGAATCGCTAGGTGTAGAGTCCATAGTAGGGTCGGTGAAGTTTTCACCGAGGGTGGTTTCAAAGTTAGTACAGGCATGTTTTGGAAGTGTTAGGGGCCGAGTTCATACTAGTGTCGGTGAAGGTTGGTTTTGAACTCGGAACATGCATGTTTTGAAATTGTTGGTAACTGAGTTCATACTAGGGACGGGGGCGAGGGCGGCGGACAAAGTTGTCGATGTAGGTAGGGTGCAAGAGATATTCAACGAGGAGTGGTGTCTACAAGTTATGTATCCCAGTCTGTTGGAGTGGTTTCTAGGGGGTTGTGATATTAGTTGAATAAATATTTGTCTGTAGGATTGTCATACAGCCTTTGTCTCTTAAATGGAATAGGTATAGTGTGGGTAGTAGTACGGTCTGTTTATCTAGCGGTTGGTATTGAGGTTAGTGTGATGACGCAAGGCTGGATGGGAGAAGGGGGAAGGGGTTGCGGACAAAGGGAAGGGGAAGGGCGAATAGTGATAAAAATAACTCACCCAGCCCCTTAATCAATAAAAATTATTGATTTGTACTTTAGAGTGATTAGATTGAATGATATGTATGCTAACGTCATATCATATTTAGTTTTTACGTCATTATTTTGGTGAACTTTAAATGTAGACATTTTAAACGGTGTGTCATTTGACACGACGTACTATAACGTTGTTGTTTTTTAAAACTTGAAGTTTATAATCTTAAGCAAATTTACCACCACCTTACCACCACCTTACCACCACCTTACCACCACCTTACCACCTTACCACCACCTTAAGCAAATTTACCACCACCTTACCACCACCTTACCACCACCTTACCACCTTACCACCACCTAAGGTGATCAAAAATTAAGATGACAATGTAAGATATAGAAAAAGAAAATACATTGAGTGGTAAAAATAAAAAAATTGTCATTAGCCGTAATGTATTATGTATAAGTTAACTTTCTTAAAAATTAAAGAAGTTCAAGTCAAAAAGAAGATTGATGAAAACTGTAATACTAAAGCGAACATGGGAAGGTAATCTGCTGCAAGACTAAGATATATATTTTGTTAACCCTTGTCTTCCTAAATTATTTTTTAACTTTTTAAAGAAATTGACTGTTTAGTTAAGGATTCTGACGCGAATTTTTTCACAAGGGACGATACTCGTGTCTGTAGACAAGGCTGTTCTAATTTTAGAACAGTTGTCTTTCCTCTCGTTTCTCTATTAGGGAAGCCGTAAGGGGAAGACACGCGACACGTCTTTTAAAATGTAAACAAGCGTGCACGGGGTGCACTTAAAATAAACCCCGCTGCGACAATTGTTAAATTTATCTGGCTCAGTGTGGTCAAATGGTGGTCAGATCAAAAGAAAATCGGAACGGTCATAAAAACGTAATTACTTTTCCAGACTTGTAAAAAACATGTCTACCCCGCATACCTACGTACCAACGCACCAAGTCGCCCTGTCGCCCATTAAAAAACACGAACCTACCGAGACTTCGTTTCGTCTCAAAACCTGACTTAACGGTGGTTGAAAGAAAATTCCGACCCTTAAATATATTTTTTTTTTGTTTTCGCTGACCCTCGCTATAAGCGAATAGTTACAACTATTAATCTTTCATACATAGCCAGGGACGGTTCGCAGGACATGTGGAAACAAAATTTTTTAATTTGCTCAAAGAATGACCGGGCGTACGATATGTGAACATAGTTCATGTACAGCTGTAGTCTAATGAAAAAAGCCGAGAGCCGTGAGTAATTACAGCACCAGCTGTCGCCACACTTAACGCGTAGAGGGACTTAATGGCTTCGATTAATTACCTGTTGTGATCGCTTCAGTGAGCCCGCTATTAAGCAACCATGGGGAGCGCCGGGGAGGATCACGGGCGGATCGATAAGTACAAGCTGTCGCTAATAAGTAACAGCTGTGGTTAAATGGATGTTATACACAATGACACTTTCTAGTACACGCTAGTGTTAGTCTTTTATTTCAAACGGCGTACAACAAAGAAATTAAAAGCAAACTAATTAAAATGAATTTCAAACAAATAAATTATACAAAGTAATTAAATTAAACAACAAGTAAACAACAATTAAAAATAAAATTTAAAAATAATAATTTTAAAAAATTTAAAAATTTAAAAAATTAAAATCAAATTTTAAAATTTAAAAAATTAAAATCAAATTTTAAAAGCCTTTGATGAATTGGAAAAACGTTAATAAACAAATAAAATATAAGAAGATTTTTGTTCTAATTTAGTGTATGTGTGTGTGAATGTGTATATACGTGTAGCATACGCGTACTAGAAAACCAACAAGGTAATGTCCGGTTGCTCAACCTAATTACACCACCAGCTGTCGCACAACAGCTGTTGCATAATGACCTATGTACTTCGCGGAGCTAACAAAGCGATCGGTAAAATCGATTAACGTGGTAACAGATGTTCCCACACTTAACGCTGGCTTCGCGTTAATTACCATACCTCCCGGTGGGATCGGTTCGCGAACCCACATAAATCAATGACGGGTGTCAAAAAATTTAATTAGGTGGGCTATCAAGTTGATGATGGTCCAGTGGGTGTGACCAAAATTAACTCGGACAGTGTACGGTCCCTCACAAAAAGAAAAACTTTGCTGGTGAATCGATACGTGCCGGGTGCCATTAGCGAGTAACAGGTGTTGTTGCATGGCTGGTTAATGGCTGTTATACAAAGACTGTTCTAGTACATGCTAGCACACCCCTACCCTCAAACCCCATCATTACTCCCCCTCTCATCCACCAACACCCCTATCCGTTTACTATTAAACATACATACAAGTAAATAAACAAACCAACAAATAAACAAATAAACAACATTCAAAGTAATTAAAATCAATTTTAAAAAGTTAAAAATTAAAAAAAAAAAATAAAATCAAATTACGTAACTCGTTAATAAAAATTACACAATATAAACAAAGTAATCAAATTAAATAACAAGTAAACAAACAAAATAAACAAACAAAATACAAAGTAATTAAAATCAATTAAAATTTAAAATTTAAATTTAAAAATTTAAAAAATTAAAATCCAATTACGTAACTAGTCAATAAAAAATTACACAATATAAACAAAGTAATTAAATTGAATTCAAACTAATTATAAAATAAAATTAAAAATAAACAAAATAAAAATAATTAAAATCAAATTACGTAACTAGTTAATAAAATTTAATTAAAAATTAAAAATTAAATTGAAACTCATTAAAAAACGCATTAAATTACGTAACTAGGTCAAAAATTAATTAAAAATTTAAAAAACTCATTAAAACTAATTAAAAAACACATTAAAATTACGTAACTAGGTCAATGATTACGTCATAATGTTACTAATTACGTCACAAGGTCACCAAAAGGTGACCTACTGACCTACTTCCCCACCACCTCCGCCAACCCCAGTTGGCGTCGTATTTTACTATATATCTTTGCGCCACCCGCGCATCCTGCTCCACCACCCTCCACATCCCGATGCGCCAGGCTGGGAGTATTTTACTATATCTCTTTGCGCCACGCTGCGGCAGCTCCTCCGAGTATTTTGCTATATGTCATTGTTCCTCCACATCCCCACCTCCGCCAAAAATAATAATCAAAAGCGACCTAATATACTACTGTGCTCATCTTTATGATCATCTGCTAGAAGATTCCATGGGTCAAACTTTGAAGAACAGTTGCTTTGAAACTTTTTTAGATATTTCTGTTGTTAAAGTGTTAACGATTTGTTTACAGTACGAGGGATCTTATCAAGTATGGGTTATATCCGATATCGTGTGTTGGGTCCAATTAAGTGTGGTCCATATCGTGTGCTGGGTCCCATTTGGTATGGTCTATTTCGTCTACAGGGTCTAATTAAATATGGTACATTTTGTATGCTTGGTCCAATTAAGTATGGTCCATATCAAGGTCTAGGTCCAATCAAGTTTGGTCCATATCGTGTGCTGGGTTCAATCAAGTATGGCTCATATTATGGCCTAGGTCCAATCAAGTTTGGTCCATTTCGTGTGCTGGGTTCAATCAAGTATGGCTCATATTATGGCCTAGGTCCAATCAAGTTTGGTCCATTTCGTGTGCTGGGTTCAATCAAGTTTGGTCTATTTCGTGTGCTGTGTCCAATCAAGTATGGCACTTTTCGCGGGCTGTGTAGCCCAGCTAAATATAATTTCATTGCGAACAAATTTTTCTTACTGTTTTGTTAAATGGTTCAATGCGTGTGCAGTTCTTTTGTGTATGTTTTGGGGAGGGGTAGGGGGGATGAAGAGAAGGTATTGGAGAAGTGTCGGATAGCCAGCGAAAGTTTGATTTGCCAGCGACATCTGTTGTTTTAAAGAGTCACCAGGTAATTTCAGTCTATATTTCTTGTAGAAAAATTAACAAGTTATAATAAGCATCTTTCAGTCTTGAAATTATAGCATCAATGACATTAAACAATATTATACAACACTAATACGCACGAATTAAAACCTTACTTCCCAACACAAAGACTCTCAAACTGTATTGACATACCCTGACATTTTTTAGACGGAATAACCTTGTCAGCAATTTTTTGTTTGACCACCCCTGTCACCAAACATCAACATGATTATTTTCATTGATCGATTACACATTCTTATGACATCACGGCCTATTTTTTGTGTCCATTACCTTCGAGGCTGATCACATATTTGAGCGAGTCGGCGACCACCGCTCGCGAATTAGTCTATAGACATAACCCAGGACGGTAGGGCGGTTAAACAAAGAATCGATCGATCGATAATTTGACAGATCAATATAGACCCCGGTCAGCTTATCGATGTCTCTACTTAAGTTCCTACCTGGATAAGTAGATAAGTGCTGCAAGTAGATAAAAGCTGCAAGTAGATCTAGCTAGGGGATCGATAGGTTAATAGCTGTTTCGACATTTTGGCTAATAGCTGGTTCGTTCTTAGGACAAGTCAATCTTCACTCCACCTCCACACCCCACCCCACACCCCCAAGTATTGCTTTGAAAGTTCTATGTTTCATTTTATATTTCCAACTATTTGGTTAATTTTTAAAAAATCAATATTGTATTAATGGATAGTTTTATCCACCTTACGTCATTGTATTGTTCTTACTGCATTGTGCGGTTTACTTTCAACTAATTCAAGTAATTTATTATTGATTTCTTTCTATTATATCCGGCATTTAGAACAAAAAAAAACCCGCCTCGCTAGGATTGGTGTTTATATATCATTGCATCGCAACAATGTTACGTTTTTTTTCTTGGAGACCATCGATCTCCTGATTGATCAATCGAAGTCTCGCTCTGGTTGACCGGTGTTCGATCTACCGGCCCCGCCTCAAATTAGACGCTATGGGGAACAGGGAGAAAACAAATCAACAGTACCGCCAATAACAACAATAACAATAACAACATTCCATTCTGTGAGACGTGGTATCATTGGCGTTCTTTGGTTGTTACATTCCGTATATATATATATATATATATATATATATATATATATATATATATATATATATATATATATATATATATATATATATATATATATACAACACACTGGCAAAGAGCATTGGTCAGGATTAGTTGATAATTGAAATATTCCACCCCCTAATACCGTCTCAGGTTTAAAGCAGGTCCCATCTCGCTTCACTGGAACCTTTGTTTAGTGGTCAGGCGTGACGCGTGACCTGGTCAGCATGGGTTGAGGTTTGTGTATGTATGGGTTGGGGGGGGGGGGGTGGAGTGGTGGTTTGGGGGTTGGGGGCTGAGGTTTGTGTATGTATGGGTGGGGGTGGGAGTGGGGTTTGGGGGCTGAGGTTTGTGTATGTATGGGTGGGGGTGGTGGGGGTGGAGTGGTGGTTGGGGGGCTGTTATTTGTAAGGTGGGAGTTGATACAAGATCCTATAACCAAATATTCGTGCCTGGAGAAAAATGTCAGGCCATTGTCTTCAAGTACGGGCGAGTGAGTAAACTCCAGCTAATATCTGCCTTACAAGTTAATATTTAGTTGAACAACGTTCTTTAATCCACCACGCGACCCCACCACATACTTTCTTATTACAGGAATTAATCATGTATAAATGAATTTTTAAAACATATTTTTATCTGTATGCCTGCATTCATCAATATGGTATGTTGAAGAATATGTATGTATGCTCAACATACGTTCACGACTGGTGTATGTTTAACATACGTTCAAGACTGTTGTATGTTCAATATGTGTTCACGTCTTGTCTGGTTGATTAGGTTCACAGAGAGCTACTCTCTCCACGAGTCATCAATTATTCTATGACCAGTGTGTGCATTGTAGGCATATAGCTTAGCATGTACACACTGTGCATGTGTACACGCTATGAACTGTCTTGAATTGATTCTCCATCTTCGAGCACAGTTGGAGAATTTTTAGTTACATTCAGCAAGAGGTTCTGATAGGTTATGTTAGGTACTGTCAAGTAGGTTTCTGATAGAATATGTTAGGTACTGTCAAGTAGGTTTCTGATAGGTTATGTTAGATACTGTCAAGTAGGTTTCTGATAGGTTATGTTAGGTACTGTCAAGTAGGTTTTTGGTAGGCTATGTTAGGTACTGGCAACTAGGTTTCTGGTAGGTTATGTTAGGTACTGGCAACTAGGTTTCTGGTAGGCTATGTTAGGTACTGGCAACTAGGTTTCTGGTAGGCTATGTTAGGTACTGGCAACTAGGTTTGTTATGTTAGGTACTGGCAACTAGGTTTGTTATGTTAGGTACTGGCAACTAGGCGTAGTAATAGTAAAAGTCTCTGTTGTAATGCAGGTGTATGTGTGTATATGTGGCTTTGAGTGTGTAGGGAGGGGGTGGGGAGCATTGTACTGAGCAGTTATCTCCCCTTCCATATGTCACGTTCATGACGTCACAAACCAATCGCCGAAAGCAACTGTTATCAGATAAAGTTTTAATTGGCGTCGCCTGCCCGTGAAGATAGCATTTTTTGTTCCTTTAAAAAAAAAATTAAAATAAAATAAAAACTACAGTTGAACGAATTAGTTTCTTTAGACTTTAAATTTTGTTAAAAAAAAAATTATTATATTTTTTTATGCTGCATTTTGAATAAATTTTATAATTTATAAGACTTTGGAAGAAAACAATGGGGGACGGGTCATCTCCCCTTTAAAACAGTGTCCGACTTTAGTCTTTAAAATGTAACAATAGAACAAACCATTCTTATCCATCCAGGGCAAAGAATAGAAGATAGATTTGAGAGAATAGACAGAATATTATTTCCTTAAAAGTCTAGAACCGAGAGAATAGACAGAACAGATATTTCTTTAAAAGTCTAGAATTGAGAGAATAGACAGAACAGATATTTCTTTAAAAGTCTAGAATTGAGAGAATAGACAGAACAGATATTTCTTTAAAAGTCTAGAATTGAGAGAATAGACAGAACAGATATTTCTTTAAAAGTCTAGAATTGAGAGAATAGACAGAACAGATATTTCTTTAAAAGTCTAGAATTGAGAGAATAGACAGAACAGATATTTCTTTAAAAGTCTAGAATTGAGAGAATAGACAGAACAGATATTTCTTTAAAAGTCTAGAATTGAGAGAATAGACAGAACAGATATTTCTTTAAAAGTCTAGAATTGAGAGAATAGACAGAACAGATATTTCTTTAAAAGTCTAGAATTGAGAGAATAGACAGAACAGATATTTCCTTAAAAGTCTAGAATTGATATAATAACAGTCCTTTCGCGACGTTTTGAAGTTTTAATGAGCTAATATAAACTCCAGTGTTGGTCCCAGCCTTGACTTTTACAACTTCCCAGTGCCGCTAGTTTGTCATAAAACACTGCACTCGACTGACAGAAGAATGTACGAGAAATACCTTGACAGTGCACCGGTTGCAGGCTGACTTACACAACACCTTGTTATACACAAGCTAGTTCTGCTGATTTTAAGCTTTCCATTTTCGTTAACCTAGAAAAGTAATATTTTAGCTTTCTTTTGCCGCATAACTTAAAAAAAATCAATATCTTACCAAATCTTACCACTACTTTTATCATTGAAAACTTGAGGTTGAGGGGAGGGGGGGGGGGTGCAAAATTTAAGAGTATTGGGGAAGGGGTGGGTGGTGGACGTATCAAGAAACCTGTTAACGGTCACAGTGTCGTTGTTGGGTGGGCGCGTGACCTAGATATGAAAGCGTTTCTTTTTCTCCTGCGTTTTTTTTTTCGCGTCCGGAAATTCTTGTGGTTGGAAAACAATGGAAGTAGGTGGCTTACATGTGTCGCTTGTACAAGACACTGCCCGTCCGACCATCGTTGTGGGAAAGGGGAGGGGGAAGGAGGGTAAATATTCGCAAGAGGGGCGGGGGAGGGGGGTGAATATTAAATGGTAAAAATGTTTTAGCCTAAAAACATTTTTTTAAAATTTAATAAATATTAAATAAAATCACGTACATACATGTTGGAATTGCATCTATTTTTTTTTACTAGAACATGTTTTATTTCTTTAAAACAATTTGAATTTTTAACGCGCTGCTTCTTAGATTGGTCATTACGTTCTCCCCTTGTGCGCAATTTTAACAGTGAAATACTCAAACATAGATCGAAATATTTCATAAAAAACCTGTCTTTTTTTTTTACAGAACAATGTCAGCCACTGACCACCACAACTGCACGCTGTAATCTCGAGGCCCATTGCTGTTTCCCTTACACCCCAGCCAGACCTGTGCTAGCATGAAGATGCCGGTCATCTTCGTACAGGAGGCCCCAGCCGTCGTGTCAAGGCCAAGGTTATCACCTGCGGCCATGTTGGCCAAAAAGTTCCAGCAGAACTGGATGGCCAAGCACCCGCAGGACACCTACCACAGCGGCGCTTGTCTGGACGACAGTCTGACCAGTTTGGGCTGGCTGCAGAACCTCAAGGTGTCTGAGATCACCCAGCCCAGGCAGTCGTCTGCTTCCGGTTTGGATAACAACCGAAACATAATAAAACAAGGTAAATACATAAGACAGTACAAAAGATTTAATAGAAGAAAATAAATAATTAAAAATCTCCTTATCAAAATAGTTTAAAAAATAATCAAATGGCTATTTTAAATAATTACATTTAAACAATAAGCGAAAATAAAATAAAATCTATAAAAAATGCTTAGCTGTATTAGAAAACAACAACATAAATGAAATGATTTTATTCCAATATAATTTTTTACCAATAATTTAAACCTTATTATATATATATATATATATATATATATATATATATATATATATATATATATATATATATATATATATATATATATATATATATATATATGCCTTTAAAATACATTTTTAGTTGTTTTTTATTTAGTAATTTAAAAAAAAAAAAGTTTATTTTATCATTCCAAAAAACAACTAAAAAATGAATTTAAAATTAAAAAAAATAATAAAGTCTGAGTGTGGTTTCTCTTTTGTTTCCCAGAACCACCTGGCTCACCTTCCATCATCTCCCCCCACAACTACCTGCACAAAATGGAGCCTCGTCTTCAGGTGGGTGATACGGCTCCTTCAGGTGTCTCACCCGACGGCATAGACTATAAGACTAACCCGTACGTTAAGCCGCCCTACTCATACGCTAGCCTCATTTGCATGGCCATGAAGGCGACCAGAAAAAATAAAATCACCCTGTCCTCCATATATAACTGGATTACTGACAATTTCATGTATTACCGTCTCACAGACCCAAGTTGGCAGGTTGGTACTGAGAGTTATCTAACTTTGGCCCTTGTCTAAACACAGTTGTCTAACTTTGGCCCTTGTCTAACTACTAACAGGCGTGTGTTCCATACGGGGTGGGGGAGGGAGGGAGGGAGGGGGGTACGTGTATACGGAATTGAGTTTTTCATGAAAACAAATGCTGTTCTAGATTAGCTTATTATAATGGAGGGTTGGGAGAAACGTGGCTTAGAAGACTGCATTTTGGGTACTTTAAAACCCAATAGGAACAGCACTGCTTCTAACAAAGGGGGTGGGGGAGGGTACAAAAAGTTTGCAGAGTGAAGGGTGTTGAGGCGGCTGAAAAAAAAAACACATAATTCTAACATTCTAACACAATAGAGGCAAATTATTTGGGCACTCATCTTTCTATGGTTTAATTAAAATATTAATTAGATTTCAAACGAGTAAAAAACAAAACCACCACCCCCCCACCCCCAACCTTCACTCAAGCAAACTGATAAAATATTTTACAGTTTTTACTTAGATATTTAATACTTATATTTTTGTCGTCGTTTAGTCCAAGTATAAATTTTAATCAACCGTGTTTAAGGTTCCAATAATTTTGTCGTAGTTCCATTGGTCATAGCAGTTTCTTCTAGGCATCTGCCCCCCCCCCCCCCCCAACAGCCCACGGAAAGAAAACTCTGAAAGAAACACTGGGTCCTAGTTTTAAAGTTTAAAGTTAGATCTGATGTTAAAAAAATCCAATATTTTGTCGAGGTTCTACTGATACTTGCTTAGCGTTTAAAGCTAAACATCTGTGATGTTTAAGTTTCCAATGATTTTGTGTTATTTCAACAGGTCCCAATTTAAAGTTTAAAGCTATCTGTGACGTTTAAGTTTCCAATGATTTTGTTGTATTTCAACTGATCCCAGTTTAAAGTTTAAAGCTATCTGTGACGTTACTAAACAGCCAATTGTTTTGTCGTAGTATCCCTGGTCCAACCACATCACACCCTCCACACACATTAAACAGACACTTTTATCTTATCGCCAGCTAGCAGAGAAAAAAAAAAAACAACAATTGATTTAAGAACGAATGCAACGATCACAGTATCGATAACATGAATCGATCTTGTTTTGCTGGCTATTGATACACTCGGGTCAGCATGACCTCTTACGGCTTTAACTTCCGGTTTGGTTTCGTTGGCGAAACATTGGTGTCGGGAAACATTGATGTCGGGAACATTGGTGTGGAGTATTTTTAGTTTGTATGTCACATTACAACTAAATTTAGTTATGTCGATTCAACAGTGACGTTTAAACTAAAATTTAGGTGTTTTTTTTTTTAAATTGTTTTCTCACCACGCCGTTATAGTTATACTTTTTTAAACCATTCTCCGAAAACTTGGCGTTGTTTTATTTTTTTTTGTTTGTAACCGGTAACTGCTCTAAATCGCGATCTGAGAGAATGTCTGCCCCCCCCCCCCCCCACCCAAAAAAAAATAATTGGTTACAATATCTACAAGAATATATACGTTTAATTAATTGCGAGAGAATGCATACCAAAAGTCTTTACTGATGTTGTTTCCTAGCAGTAAAAAAAAATGATTCTCAGTACAAACAAAAAATAGCAACAGAGAAACAAAAACACGGCACCTAGTTTCCTCCCCTTATTTTTCCAATCACTATTGCAGATATTGATTTCTATTTCCAAACCATAAAAAAACTGAAAATGTAGGAAGACACGAGGCAAAGGGGTTATGTTATCGAGTAATAATGCACGCCTATGTAAATCCGAATGGTTAACGTTAGGTTCCATAGGACGTGCTTGAGTTCACTCAGCTGGCTAAGTCTGGGAAAGTAAACTTGGTTTAGCTTAGTGGTCACCACTCGATTGAATCGCATGCCCCAAGTTCACAACAAAAAATAACTTGATAAGTCTTCCAGATCTGGAAAACCTTTGGTGACACATGAAGAAGCCAAACAACTAACCTCACTGGACGTATTTCTATCATGAATTTGAATTTCCTCAAGTTGACAATAAAATTCGCCTACCTAAGCGCGCAGTGATTAACCTTGAAATCAGCAAATTTTTAAGTTAATTAAGTGCAAGGAATGTCCGCAAGTCCTGGTTGTTCAATTATTTACACGCGCTCATTGATTTAGCCCCCTAAACAAGAACCAGAATTAGGAAGGGCCTTAACTCTCTGCAGGGGAGACAATCGAAGAAATACTTGACATTACTTAGCTATGAATGTGCTTCATCGTAATGGTGTTTTGAATTTGACTAGCTGAAGTCATATCCAGTCCAAACATTGGATTAGCAATGACAATTAATCGCCTGTTCAATATCTGTTTGTGCGGGTTTGGGGGGTATTAAACTTGGGTTATCGATTTGATTTGTGAGTCAACAATTAGCCCACTAATTACAAATCACTCGAGCCTGTTTCTGCCCATAAGAGCCCATTGAGGGCTATTGATTCGCTATAGCGCGCGGCAACATGCACGCGATGTGAGATTACAGCCGACGACATCAAGATGGGGTCGTCCGGTTTAAAAAACAAACAAAAAAACTCTCAAACCCAGCTTTTGCATGTTCCGTTTAATTCGTCTTGTTGTGTGCCATGTTTAACACGATATATCATGTTTTAGAAGTAAAATAATAAAGTAGGCTACTAACACAAACTTGATGCCCATAATCTGTATTTTACATTAGTATAGGGTACCTAATTTACCACTAAACCTAACTTAACCACTAGCCCTAACTCAAAACAGAATTGTGTTTGAAACGCTAAGAGAAGAACCACCGTTTTCTTGTGATTTGACTAATATTTTTTCAACTGTCAGTCTTTTCCACTGTGGGGAGGGGTGTTGTGTATGTGTGCCTATATCACAGTTTTAACACTCTCTTGTATAAAAATATCAGCGAACTGGGTCTGTAAATAAATTGTTTTGATAAAATGAAATAAAAAAAGCCAAAAAAAAAAAAAAAAACCAGTAAATAAGTTATAAATAGCGTCAATGACTTGTATTTTACATAGAGAATGTTGTTTCTACTCAACAGAATTCTATCCGCCACAACCTGTCCCTCAACAAATGTTTCGAGAAAGTTGCCAGACGCAAGGACGAGCCGGGGAAAGGGGGGTTCTGGAGGATCAACCCCCAGTACGGGGACTTGGTGGAGAACGGGGTCTTCAAGAAGAGAAGAGGGAGTAGAGACAACATCCCATCCCCGCCCATGAAACGGTTCAAGGGGGACGATGACGACTTCCTGTGTGTGGCGGGCATGAAGAGCACGACAAGGGAAGACAAACTCCTTAGCAACGGATCCTCGGACTTTAGCGTGGATGACGACGACACGGAGAACTCTCTAACGCTGAAGGGAGATTTCAACTGGACCACCATCCTCAGCCAGGACATTGATATCGGCGGGAGGAAGATCAAAACGGAAGAGATCCTTGACGAGGCGGACAACTCGCCCTTTCTGGCACTCAGCCCGCCCAGCTCTGAGACCAACTCGGACGACCTCGGTCTGGACGAGTTTTTCTCCCAGACTCACAGTTTCCCCGTCGAGATGCCTCTGGACTTCCAGAGCAACGACCCCCTGGACCTGACCGTCCAAGGCACGACCATCAAACCGCCGGACTGGTGGACGATGGACAGCCACGACAATCACATCAACAACCACATCAACAACCACGGGAACTGCCGGGGTTTGAACACCCCCAGGGCGCCATCCCCCGACCCCGAACACGTCGACGCCATGTGGGGGGACAGCCTGGGTCTGAACTCATCTGGGAACCAGTTCGATCTGGACAAGTTGTTTGAATTTAAGTTCGATGTGCCGAGTCCATGATGACGTTGGCTTTAGGCCTTGTTAAAAATTTTTTTTTTACACAAGTATCAGCTGCTCAGCAGGCTTCACATCACCGAAATATGTCCATTGTGTACGATGGTTGAATGTAGAACATTCACTACCTACCAACGTTCAGTTCGTGTGTCCAAGCCTCCAATTGGCAGTCACGTGATCTACCCGCCCACCTCCTCTCAAGGTGGGGATTGCACAGGTAGACACACCTTGCACACACACGATATACACATTGTGCACCCACACATATACACACGCCAAATCCTGTCGATTGACACGCGGTTGGTTAGGATGTGTCGATTACCGTATGCAGTATTAATTTCTCATACCACATAAGAAGACAACTCAAACTCCAGAACATTGTCTATTAAAAGCAGACTTATTTCCCCCTTTTTATTGTCATTTCCCTTGTGTAACTAGCAAGGGTTATAAGTGGTATCCCTTGTTTTACTACGAATAAACACCGTCCATTATGTCATAAGTTGTGTACATATAAAAACTTTATGTCATAAAATGTGTACATATTATAAAACAGGATTTGCTTTGCTTGTAACCCAGTTAAAATTTTTTAAGCTTCATTTACACATTTGTATAGCTTAAATTATCAAAAATTATTTATGTTTATGTCCTTCATAACTGTTGGCCAGTGTTTTTTTTTTTTATATATATTTATTTTTAAAAAATATTTAAAAAGTGTAATCAAGCGGGGTTTTATTGAATAGAGAATGATTTAGGAAGGAAATGTTCATTGCTATTTAAAATTGTCGTATTTTCGACAAATTGCGCTGGGGTCCTGATCAAATAGTCTTAAAATTTAATGGGCGCTGGGATATTTTTAAGTGGTCATTACACAGCCCCCCCCCCCCATCCCATCCCCATCTCCACCCTAATGTGAAAATAAAATTATTCACGAAAAATTTTTAATCATGAGGAACCTCTCCCCATCTCTCGTGATATAATCATGATTTTAATTAGTTCAGAGACATCTAGATAAGGTCATCTAAAAATAGGTTTAAAAAAAAAATAATAGAGATATGTATATAGGTGATTGTGTACTTTAGATTTTGATTTGTATATATTTCATTTTTTCTCCCATTAAATGCATGTTTAATTTTTTTTTCATCTTAAAAAACAAGAAAAGCTACCGGCTATTCTCTGATCAGAGCTACTTCTGTGATACAATGTAGAATTTTAAAAATTTGTGACAAGTCTAGTCAAACTAAGCCCATCGCAACTGTGATTTTTGTAACATAAACAAGTAGTAATCTAGCAGTAAAGGGCGGCTATCCCGTCTTTACTAGTTTCTATTTTTTAATTTAACTTCCTGTGTGAGCCATGTTAGAATGGCTCATACATCACATAACGTAGCTTCTCTCTTGTATTATTATGAAGTACACCAGAGGATTAATTTATATTTTAGCATCTCACATAATCTTCAATGCGTTAGGTGAGGACACTATTACCTAGTTATCGTTCCTAATTTTGAATGTATTATTTCCTAGATGTTAGTTTTTCTAATTTCATTTTTAAAAATTGTATTAAAATACATTCTTGTTATATGGTATGTTAAAGCCACTGTAGAAATACAGTTCATATCAGGGGGTGCATCTGTGAATGTACATACAAAAAAATATTTTTGTGAAAAATGTAAAAAATAGTTTTCATTAATTGAATGTTACAAATTTATAGATTCGTGAAATGTATATAGATCTCTATTATAAGAATTTCCATTGCTTCATTACCATAAAAATGCAACTATTTATTTAACTTATTTATTTATTTAAATTAGTGCTCCTTATTTAAATTTCTATTATTTTAGTACTTTCAAAATTTAAAAAAGTGTGACGATTGTTTTAGACATGTTTAGACCATTTTTTGTGTGGGTTAACTTCGGTTAAGATGTAAATTTAAATATAAACCTTTTTCGCTTTTCTTTTTAAAAATTAACATGAAGTATGCAGACAATGTTTAAGTTTTGTCTATGAGTTTGGTCAAACTTTTGGCTTCTTGTTTAAATATTTTTTTTTTAAATTCGTCGAATACGCACTAAATCCGTCCATTTAAAATTTTGATGAAACGAAACATCTTTGACAACAACATAGAGTTAGTTTCAACCACGACCTAGATTCTAGAAAGAATGTATCACACGCTCAGATCTTGGAGAAAACAATTCGTGTGCTATGTGTGCTGTGTTGAAAGGTGTGTTTTTATAAAGTAACCCGTTAACTGTCGTTCAACAAGTATTAATTATAGGACGTCATTATTACTACAAGAAAGATTTTAATTTCCTAGATTAGACTGAGAGAATTCAGAAAATTTACATAATTTTCTTTGCTAATTTACAAAGTTGGGACAGCTGCGAAAACTAAATTATTTTTGATTTTGTAAAATTTCATTATGTTAAACTCTTCCTAGTTCAGGAACATTTGGACTAGACTTTGAAAAAATAAGAATATATGTAAAATTTATTAAATTCAAATTCAGCATTACTATATTTGTTTTATTGTAAGCATTCTATTTGTATAAATGACCTATCTCTATAAATAATGTACAAATCTTGGCTAGTAAGTGTGTCAGACTTGGTGACAGTTAAATTAAAATGTAAATAAAAAGAATTTATCCACAAAAATAAAAACTGTTTCCAAAAAGCACTTTTAAACAGAGCAAATTAAACTGATTACCAGTACGTTATCACTCAAATACACGGGGAGAGATTTGGGGCGCCCCGTTCTTCGAATATTCCTCGCTACATCTATGGTGCCCTTCTAATATTCGATGTGAAAACTGGCGCCTGACCTTTTATGAGTGATGTGTAGCCACGCAAATATACGCGAAAAGATCTATTTCACCGCACCAAATATACATAGAGAGTGATACATTTTGTGTTGTTTTACGCACAAATTACTTCAGGGAAACTGATCCTAACAAAGATCATCCTGTACACTAGTTATCTCGAGAACACGAGTCATTTATTTATTGTATAGAAGTTCGTTGCTTTTGTTTGGTTTTTACAAAACATCGTGTCTGTACAGCAAGCTTGAGTTCATTGTTTACAAATATCTATTTAAAATTAGTTTGTTGATGCATGTAAGTTTGTACAGAAGTGACGTCAGCAGTATTACATTCCAAGCCTGAAGCGCATTAGATGTTTGTACTTACAAATTTTAAACATTAAAAAGAAAGTATTAAATTAATAAATATTAATCTTGTGTGCGTGTTCCATAAAAAATAGATTTCTTTTTTATTTTCTCCTGTGAAGATACCAAGCATACAACGCGTACTGTATGCTGGGCACTTGTTCTTTAGATCTGATTAGAATAAAGTTTGTGAGTTTTCTCAACGAAATGTGTCCTTTTTTTTGTTTTTATTTTGTTTTTTGTTTGATATTATTATTATACCAGTTGAAATACCCGGCGCTACCCGGTACGTGGCTAAAATAAAATAAAATACCAAACATCACAAACACCATTAAAAACGTTACAGTTAACGTTAACATTAACACAACCTAAATGTTAGTATTGTTGCCCAATGAATGATAACAGTAACCCTGAACTTAGCCATAACCCCATATCCAAATCTTAGACACATCTAAAACTGAAAAGGTATTTCATCCTCAATATCATGGTTATAGAAGACTGTATGAATTATTAACGGTTATCAAGATTGAAAAAGAATTTTATCATGTTTGGTTTGCTCTTTAATGCATGTTTAAAATACCTGCTAATGTACATTGCCCATACAGTGTCACCGCATACATACACGCACACTTACATAAATGGTGGATTAAGGGGAGATTGGTCGGACCTCGGAAAGGGGACCCCATATTACACGGACACCAAAATACAGATATAAATAATGATCGTAAGGTCGCCCCCCCCCCCTTCTGTCCATGGGCCTACATGAGTGGTATTATATTATACGACTTTGAACACAGAACCCTATATATAAATTGCACAACCACTGGTAATAAAATTGATTTTTAAAAAAAGTTTTGAAATGTATAATCAAGTGGAAATATAATAATGTAGTCTTTGTGGACATTATAATTATGCAACAATTAGACCTTTGTCAAGAGCCCAGTGTATGTACGCACTTAGAACGTCTAGAGACACGTGTGTTTGTCTGTGTTTATAGCGACAGCCAAGTATTTACGCCGTTCATACTTTACAAACGTTTAGCAGATTAAGGATAGGGGCTCTCCATTTGAGGAGGTGCGCGCCATTTGAACGTTCATCGGAAATTCCCGCACACATTTTGACTTGAATGTTGCGTTACTTTTCTTTTCACAGACCGTAAATAAGGGCGGGCCATAACTTTAGTTTTCAAAGACGCGAATCTTTACCCTGTCTATAAATATTGATAACAACCGGTTGCGTTTCCAAAACATGAGGTTTAACTTTTAGCTGAACCCTAGACTAGAGTACTAATCTATTTCCAGCGTCAGACTAAACTTATCTAAATCGTATTGGGATAAGTCTTAGGTCTTATGTTAAGGTAGATTGATTTGATTATATTGTAGGGGGGGGGGTATTCGGTTTATTGGAAGCTAATGGAGCCGCCAAATAAATATTACGTTAGCTTTATCTAACGGTAAAATTGTGTCAAAATTAATCAGTGGCGTAGATAAAAGTCAAGAGGGGTGTTTAGAGTAGCACATTTCCTTTATATTATTATATCATGAACATACAAATATGAAGGTGCGGCATTAGATTCAGCCGGTATAAAAGTATAATTAGACTAGTAAAATAGGGAGTATACCCTGGGAGTCGAGACCTGTATAAAAACCGCTGACTCCTGTCGACCGGTTATGCGCCAGTACTCGCTAATTAGCCTGCTTGATTAAAATTTATAAAAGGTGAGCAAATGAATTTTTCATCCAGCTCAACACTTCCTGTGTGTCATGTGCCAAGGGAAAGAGATTCGATACCCAAGGCCCCTGGGCATTTTCAATACCCCATGGTCTCTGCCCTCTGCTAGTACAGATTCGATACCTTGGGTTTCGGCTAGAACAGGGGTCGGCAACCTGCGGCTCGCGAGCCGCATGCGGCTCTTTTGATATCAAGATGCGGCTCTCCAGCTCCTTGAACAAATACTAATAATCTTAATAAAAAAATAAAATATTTGAAATTTAAAAAATGTTAATGGCTCTTTAAAACCAGGGAAATTTTGAAAATTGTAACTTTTGGCTCTTCCGCTTCAAAAGGTTGCCGACCCCTGTCTTAGGGCAGGGTCGGCAACATGGGTCTCGCGAGCCGCATGCGGCTCTTTTGATGTACGGATGCGGCTCGCTAGCTCCATAATAATTATTTTATTTTCAACGAGAAAAATGGCCCGTTGAGGAAGGATACAACGGGCGCTAGGCTGATAGTGCTGTCTCTTTTCTCTAAACTAAAACCACCCCACCCCCCCCACCACACACACACCACCCCCCAACCCCCACCCCCACCAACTTCCACCCCCACCCCCCCCCCACCCCCACCCCCACACACACCACCCCCCCCCCACCCCCACACACACCACCCCCCCCAAAAAACCTGTCTATCGTCCCATTCAACGAAATATAATTATATACTTTTTCCAGTGTCCGCCCCCTCCCCGAAAATTCTACCCCCGCCCCCGAAAATTTCAAGTACCCCCACCCCTCTCCGGGGAGGAAAAAGTCTGAAAGAAACACTGGTGTCGCGCTTAGCCACTACCCGAAGAATTGCATTAAAGAAATTGCAAGAAAACCACTTTTTAGATTAGACACATTAATTAGGCGGTAATTTTATTATAGAGTATCGATGAAGAAATTTCTTTTGAGTTGGGGAGGGGGGGGGGCTCAGACGTTCTTACGCGGGGGGTGGGGCTTCGCCCCTACCCGAAGAATTGTATGCAAGAAACTCTTCACGCAAACCATTTAGATTAGACAACATTTCCATTTTTATTCAATGTTTACGCGATAATCAATGACGTCATTATATTACTGTGTGCACTTTCCGCCTTGAGATTATTTTCAACTCTATGCTAAATGTGTCGACGTCATACTTCGTTTTTCGAATTACTATGCAGGTTTTTAATTTGCTTGTGTTTTCTCTAGAGCGTTCTTGTCAGATAGAATTTTTGCTTATGTTTTCTCTAGAGCGTTCTTGTCAGACAGAGCGTTCTTGTCAGATAGATACATACATACACAGACAGCGAAACTATTATTATAGACGAGAAAAATGGCTCGTTGAGGGAGGATACAACGGGCGCTAGGTTGATAGTGCTGTCTATTTTTCTCTAACCCAAAACCAAAGCCACCACCTTAACCTCAAACGACAAATTACTTTGAAAACGGATTTTTATCAATTGATCTACACTTAGTTACCGCGCATTGATACTAAATACAGTCGTAGCCACACCTCTAAGCCATGCACCTAATCTCAATCATGACAAAAGTCGCATTTAGAGTTTCTTTCAGGCGACTCTACCTCGGGATAGGGGGCTCTGCCCCGCCCCCCCCCCCTCCCCCCAAAGCACGTCTACCGTCCCATTTAACGAAATATAATTATATACATTTTCCAGTTTCCGCCCACTCACAGAAAATTCTACCCCCGCCCCCGAAAATTTCAAGTACCCCCACCCCTCTCCGGGGAGGAAAAAGTCTGAAAGAAACACTGGTGTCGCGCTTAGCCACTACCCGAAGAATTGCATTAAAGAAATTGCAAGAAAACCACTTTTTAGATTAGACACATTAATTAGGCGGTAATTTTGTCTAATCTAAATGGTTTGCGTGAAGAGTTTCTTGCATACAATTCTTCGGATAGGGGCGAAGCCTCATCCCCGCTTAAGAACGTCTGAGCCCCCCCCCCTCCCCAACTCAAAAGAAATTTCTACATCGAGGGGGGGGGGCTCAGACGTTCTTAAGCGGGGATGAGGCTTCGCCCCTATCCGAAGAATTGTATGCAAGAAACTCTTCACGCAAACCATTTAGATTAGACAAAATTGCCTTTTTATTCAATGTTTACTGGATAATCAATGACGTCATATTACTGTGTGCACTCTCCGGCTTGATATTTTTTTCTACTATATGACGTCATATATTTCGTTTTCGTTAAACTCTGCATGTTTTTAATTTGCTTGTGTTTTCTCTAGAGCGTTCTTGTCAGATAGGATACACCGGGCGCTAGGTTGATAGTGCTGTCTCTTTTCTCTAAACTAAAACCAACCCAACCACCCCCCACACCACCCCCACCCCCCAGCCCCCCCCCCCCCCAAAACACACCACCCCCGCCCCCAACCCCCCCACCCCCACCCCCACCCCCACCCCCACCCCCCAAAAAACATGTCTACCGTCCCATTCAACGAAATATAATTATATACTTTTTCCAGTGTCCGCCCCCTCCCAGAAAATTCTACACCCGCCCCCGAAAATTTCAAGTACCCCCACCCCTCTCCGGGGAGGAAAAAGTCTAAATTAACCCCCCCCCACTCACCCCATTCCCCCCCCCCCCACACACACACCACCCCCCACCCATCCCCCCTAAAAAAAACATGTCTACCGTCCCATTCAACGAAATATAATTATATACTTTTTCCAGTGTCCGCCCCCTCCCCGAAAATTCTACACCCGCCCCCGAAAATTCCAAGTACCCCCACCCCTCTCCGGGGAGGAAAAAGTCTGAAAGAAACACTGGTGTCGCGCTTAGACACTACCCGAAGAATTGCATTAAAGAAATTGCAAGAAAACCACTTTTTAGATTAGACACATTAATTAGGCGGTAATTTTATTATAGAGTATCGATGAAGAAATTTCTTTTGAGTTGGGGAGGGGGGGGGGGGCTCAGACGTTTTTACGCGTGGGGTGGGGCTTCGCCCCTACCCGAAGAATTGTATGCAAGAAACTCTTCACGCAAACCATTTAGATTAGACAACATTTCCTTTTTATTCAATGTTTACGCGATAATCAATGACGTCATTATATTAATGTGTGCACTTTCCGCCTTGAGATTATTTTCTTCTCTGTGCTAAATGTGTCGACGTCATACTTCGTCTTTCGTTTCACTGTGAGAGTTTTTAAATTGCTTGTGTTTTCTCTAGAGCGTTCTTGTCAGACAGAGCGTTCTTGTCAGACAGAGCGTTCTTGTCAGATAGACAGACAGACAGCGAAACTATTATTATAGATAGACTAGATAAATGGCCCGTTGAGGAAGGATACAACGGGCGCTAGGCTGATAGTGCTGTCTATTTTCTCTAAACTAAAACCATCCCACCCCCCCACACACACCCCCACCCCACCCCCCCATACACACCACCCCCACCCCCCACCCCCCACACACACCTCCACCCCCCACACACCACCCACCCCCACCCCAACACACACCACCCCCACCCCCCACACACCACCCCCCACCCACCCCCACCCACCCACCCCCACCCCCCAAAAAAACATGTCTACCGTCCCATTCAACGAAATATAATTATATACTTTTTCCAGTGTCCGCCCCCTTCCCGAAAATTCTACCCCCGCCTCCGAAAACCTCAAGTACCCCCACCCCTCTCCGGGGAGGAAAAAGTCTGAAAGAAACACTGGTGTCGCGCTTAGCCACTACGCGAAGAATTGCATTAAAGAAATTGCGAGAAAACCACTTTTTAGATTAGACACATTAATTAGGTGGTAATTTTATTATAGAGTATCGATGAGGAAACCACCCCACCCCACCCCCCCCCAACACACACACCTCCACACACCACCCACCCCCACCCCCACCACCCCCCCCCCCACCCCCCCCCCACCCCCCGCCACCCCCACCTCCCACACCCCACCCCCCCACTCCCAAAAAAATCATGTCTACCGTCCCATTCAACGAAATATAATTATATACTTTTTCCAGTGTCCGCCCCCCTTCCCGAAAATTCTACCCCCGTCCCCGAAAATTTCAATTACCCCCACCCCTCTCCGGGGAGGAAAAAGTCTGAAAGAAACACTGGTGTCGCGCTTAGACACTACCCGAAGAATTGCATTAAAGAAATTGCAAGAAAACCACTTTTTAGATTAGAAACATTAATTAGGCGGTAATTTTATTATAGAGTATCGATGAAGAAATTTCTTTTGAGTTGGGGAGGGGGGGGGGGGCTCAGACGTTCCTACGCGTGGGGTGGGGCTTCGCCCCTACCCGAAGAATTGGATGCAAGAAACTCTTCACGCAAACCATTTAGATTAGACAACATTTCCTTTTTATTCAATGTTTACGCGATAATCAATGACGTCATTATATTACTGTGTGCACTTTCCGCCGTGAGATTATTTTCTACTCTATGCTAAATGTGTCGACGTCATACTTCGTCTTTCGTTTCACTGTGAGAGTTTTTAAATTGCTTGTGTTTTCTCTAGAGCGTTCTTGTCAGATAGAATTTTTGCTTATGTTTTCTCTAGAGCGTTCTTGTCAGAGCGTTCTTGTCAGATACATACATACATACATACACAGACAGCGAAACTATTATTATAGATGAGAATAAGTGGAGTAGAACGTATACAGACAGCTGACAGCCGCTTGGGCACAAGGCTGTAGTCAGCCCCGTGGCAATGGTTCGATGCTTTCTACTACCGAAGTGCACATTTAATTAATTTTTTTTCGAATATTTTCAATAGTAAAGGTTATTTTATTCAGAAGGCCTTTTTGTATGTGTCAATGTGCATTAATTTTTACTTCAGTGAGATAGTTTTTTAGTTATGAGCTTATAAATTGGGTAGGGATAGTGCTATAGTTTTAAAATTTAATACATGTGTATGTTTTTATATGAATAAATATTATTGCATACTCAAACCTATTTATTTTAAATTTATTTACCTAATCCTAATAAAATACCATAATATTGAAGAAAAATTGATATTGGCTCTTTAAAAACTGAAAGATTTTGTAAATGGTAAATTTTGGCTCTTTTGGCCTCAAAAGGTTGCCGACCCCTGGGCTAGAAGGTGTTCGATATACCGGGTCTATGCACAAAGCAGATTCGATACCCCAGGTTTCAGCTAGAACAGATTCGATACCCGTGACCTCTGCTACTGCAGATTCGACACACCAGGTCCTTGCTTGTGGAAATGAGACACCCCAGACCTCCGCTAGTGCAGATCAATTGCACATCTGCTCCATTTAATATCACGTTATTTTACTTCTATGTAAATAGTCTACTCTCTAAGTAGGCCCTACATTATTTGTATGTCCCAATACACCAGACCTGACGTCTGACATTAGAAAATAACACATGTATATAAATAAGGGGAAAATCAATGTATGTTTCTCACTCCCCTAACTCTAATTAGCTTGTTACGTGTTCGGTATTTCTTGGTTGTTCCCCCTAAAAGTTATGACAGGCCATATATTATGATATATATATATATATATATATATATATATATATATATATATATATATATATATATATATATATATATATATATATATATATATATATATATATTTATTTATTTTTATCAGTAGCGTAGCGAGGGGGGGGGGGTGCAAATCGAAAGTTTGAAGGGGGGGGGGGGGGGTGCAGATCGAAAATTGAAAGTTTATCCCCGGACGCCGGGAAGGGTCGCTACGCCTCTTGGAGGTGACACCATTAAGTGGCCGCACCGGGTGACACCCGCCCTCGCTACGCCACTGATATATATATATATATATATATATATATATATATATATATATATACATACATATATATATATATATATATATATATATATATATATATATATATATATATATATATATATATCCTCAACAGGATTTGAGAGGATATAATTATAAACACCTGGCGTATTTCCTCTATTGTTGGCCGAAATAATTTTGGTAACATATCTTTAGTGGGGAGACAATCGTGAAAATATTATTTGCTTCATGAAATGTTAACCCTTTTTTTGTTGTGTCCCTTTAATTATGTTACAGAATTTATTTTATGAAGATTGCAAAGTTTCGCGTGTTGAGACACTGTAACTACGAACACAATTTAATACGTTACTTGAACATGTACTCTCGTCTTTCAGTGGCGTAGGGAGGGTTTTGTCATACAGGGGTGTCACAAAAATTTACTATATCGGACTACGTATCATATGAAAAGAAAACTGGTTTACTGACATTTAGAATTTGAAATTATAAACACCCAAGACGAATAGCTGAATACACGCCACGTGTAGTGACTTTAATATAGTCTATTACTTAGGTCCGAGGAGTAAGCTCTCATTTGATGGAGGACTGGGGTGCGCTAAACCCAGCTTTTCTTTCAGACTTTTTTCGAGGGGTAGGGGGAGGAGGAGGCAAACTTAAATTTCTTGGGGGGGGGGAGGAGGATGAACTAAAATATGCTGTCTACACCCCGCTGTCGCTTTTTCGTTGTCTTTAATATTTATTATCCAATAACAACCCTACTAACTACTTATAGTTGAATATTAATTATAGATCAACATCATACTGCATTGAATATTGTATCTTACAAAAATAAAAATTCACATTAGATTCATTTAGGTCAAATATTTCTATTTGACTTGATATCTTATATCTAATCTATATTAGATATCAATATTTCTAGTCTGCTGTAGATTAATATTAATCCAAATGCGCAGTCAACATTTTAAGTTTTCTCACAAATCAAACTTGTTTTTTTTTTTTACATCCAGGAGTGATAACTCTAATAATTTCCAATCGTAAACAAATCACCGTCATAACCTAAGATCATTTCTAGATCTATGATTCTAAAACTCTAAATAAAATAAGTTTCAAGTAGATTCTACACTGTGCAAATACTAAAAGAACAAGAACATAGATCTAGATCTAGGTAAAATCGATCTACCTTTTCTTTCACTTCTTGAAGGTGCTTTGCAGCTTTAGCAGCTTTAGTTTATAAATTTAATTATTTTAAATGTTTAAAATTAATTGGTAATCTATAGAGTATAGACTATCGTTTTGGGTACGTAAAATCGCCAGCGATTTGTAATGTGAAAAACAGGTGACTCCTTAAATTTTAATAATTATTTCACATTTTGAGGAGAATTTATGTATTAAAAAATTCAAAAATGTTTCCTTGATTCATTTATGTACCTGTTTTTAAACAATTGAATTAAAACTTTTCCGTAATAAATGAAGACTAGTGATGTTTCCAACAGATGCAACCATGCTCATTTACTATAGCAGCCATCTTGTCTAAGTTTTATTTTTATAAGCTTTCAGGGGGAAGCCACTCTATTTTACAAATGGCTGCTGTTTATATAGCAAATCTTGCTCTCAGACACTGCTGTTTAATGTTAATTTCTGGCCTATATCGATATATTTAGCCATTGATTTAGGTTTATTATTCATTTATCTATAATATTTGACACAAAAGTATGACAATATACTTCTATTAAAGCCTTGACAATGAGGTAACGTTTTCGTACATAAATAGCCGCGGTCGATTTTACGTACCCAAAACGATAGATTACCAATTAATTAGTATGTATTAAATACTATTAAATGTATAATTAGTAATTAGTTAGGCCTAATAATTTTTAATTAGTATTATTAATTAGGCAGGCCTATTTATTATTTATTTAATAATTAATTAGGCCTATTTATTTAGTATTTACTTTATTTTTGACGATACGATACGGCACGCCGATACTAGATCTAGATCTAGATTCTAGATCTAGAATCCAGTCAACACTAGTCAACAGTTTTTCACAAGTCAACTGTAGTTAACACTTTTTCTGATCTAGCCAATCTAGATCTAGATTAGATCTAATTATTCTAAATAGGAAAATAAAATATGATGATTTTTTTTCAAATTCAAAACTTGATTATTCTTATCTTATAATGATAATCTTATGACTTATTTAAAAATATACTGACTGATCTGATCTATGAATATTATGCTGCATGCACAAGTCAATATGTGAGCCATACCATAAATCAACAATTCAACAGGCACTACTACTGTCACCACTGTGTTAAAAAAACGAAAACATTTAATTAAAAAACAACATAATGAATATTATTATTATAATATATTAGTAAATAATAAGTAAATATTATTTACTTATTATTTACTGATTACTTCGTCTTTCAGAATTTTGCAAGCATTGTATTTTCCATTTCTAGGAATTGTTCTCTTTGTAAATCCGGTTCAAAACCAGAATTGCTCAACTTGGCATTGCAAATTATGCAGTTGGGACGCTGACTCCCACCAAGTTCCGTTATACATGCGAATCCATATTTTACATATTTTTCCGATCACTTTCAGTTTTTAGCTCGACATAGTTGGTATAAAGGGATCACATACAAGAAACAAATCACTTGACATACCATCATGACATTGACAGTCACAATGACACTACTGGCCTACATTATATAAAGAAAAGGATGCTAACAACAGCACATATATACACAATCAATGCACATTTGTATAGGTGATTTAAGGTTTAATTACTTCACCTTTTTTTAATTATTAGGTTGCCGACTTTCTTCTTGACAGAGACATGAGAGGAGATTCACATTAGGTTTAGGAAACTTAGATTTGTTATGTATCTACCCACTAGATATCTAGTACTACTTGGTAGCCTACTATTGTTAACAAAACCAAGTTGTAGGGTTAATTGATTACAAATGGTAGCTGCAGTGAGGTTAATTCAATTAGTAATAAAACAGATAGTGTTAGTTACCCCACAAGTTAAAGACAGTTACAAATACCATGGGCGTTTCCACCCAAGGTCTTCGTCGAAGTGTTAGTTACCTCACAAGTTAAAGACAGTTACAAATACTATGGACGTTTTGACCCAAGGTCTTCGTCAGCATAAAACAGTCTGGTTACAGATTAGACAGAAAAGACAAACAGTAACACAATTTTGGACTTAGCTCGACAGTGAAAACACGCCTTGTCTATATGCACAAATACTATTGACATTAACTGAATAGACATTTTTCACATGTGTTTTAATTTTTGTGTTAGGTTGTGTGATTGCTGTGCACATTTCTAAGTATCAATTGCTCATTTCTCTCTTTTGAGTGCCTTCCGTATATTTATATTAACCAATGTAAAAGATCATAATTAGAACTTTATTAACATCTTATTTATGCTGTTTGCTTAAAGAGGTCAATGGTCAAGTTATCAATATTTTGGTTCTGTTTCAGATTTAGATTTGATTGAAGAAAATGCTTAATGCTTCACATATAGTGTCAGTTAAATGGCTTAAAGACATCCTTTCAAGCTCATCCAAGTTTAGAATTTTAGATGGTTCATGGCACCTGCCCAATACAGGTAGAATAGCTGCAAATGAATACAAAGAAAAACATATCCCAGGAGCTTTATTCTTTGACATTGATGAATGTGCTGACAAATCAACCAACTTACCACATATGATACCATCCCCTCAAGAATTTGGTGACTATGTTGGATCTCTGGGAATTAACAATGATACTCAAGTCATAGTGTATGATAATAACCCCCAATTTCCCATATTTTCTGCACAACGAGTTTGGTGGACTTTTAGATTGTTTGGGCATAAAAAAGTATGCATCTTAGAGGGCGGTTTGCCTAAATGGTTGTCTGATGGAGGGCAGACAACTAATGAAACTGTTTCTGTGTCAAAAGAGAAGTTTGTTGTACACTTTAATAAACATCTGGTTAAATCTATTGAAGACATCAAAAGAAATATTGAGAAGCCTGAATTTACTTTAGTGGATGCAAGACCAGATGGGCGTTTTAAAGGAGAAGCTCCAGAACCTCGTCCAGGTAAAATCAATTTTAATTAAGTAGAGCAGTACCATATGGCCTAGCAGTAGAGTGCTAGCCTGCTGACCCGAAAGTCTTGAGTTAGAATCCTGGTTCAGTCAATAGAGCGTTCCTGAATCCACCCAGCTCTGATGGGTATAACTGACATCAGGAAAAGAAAAGGCCACCGGGCATAGTGCTGACCACATTATCCCATCATATGCAGATTGTTCACAAAAACAGGTGAACTTTACTTCACTTGCCCCATGGACAGTCAGGTTTGAAAAGGGGACTTGACTAGTGCAGCCCCATACCACTGCTGGCTATGAAAGCAATTTCCAAGAACAGTATGTTTTCAGAAATTAAAAACATCTCTTATCCCTAACACTGAACTGAGGTTAAATCACAGAAAAGGAAAATCATTACAGAGCCCATTATTCATTATTTTTTTGGCACATAAACCTAGCACTGATTACAGAAGATCTGCTTTAACCTCCACTCCTCATCCATGACATAATAACTTAGTGTAGTGTAATTATGTAGTGGTCAACATTTGTTTTATCTTTTTAAACCTGTTACAGCAGAAGCATAGTGTAGTGACCCCTTCTGGTATCAAAACTGAATATATAATCTTTTCCCTTACATACCAAAGACACATGGGGCAGATGAAGTAGAGTTTGGCAGTATTTTCATCAACTTACAAAAATTGTAGTAAAGCATAAAAGACAAACACACACACAGACATACTTTCATTTTTATGTATAATCTAAGATATTGCCAGCTTATAATGAAACAAGTTGCACACACACAACTTTTCCTTAATCTTAAAATTACAGTGTAATAGTAATAGCCTTAATTGAGCATTCTGTATTAAGTTAGAAAAACTAAACTTTTAAGCTACTGTAACAATTAACAGTTTTATATTGATTAAACTTATATCAAGCGTCAACACATTTTATATTTGTACAGTTGGTTTCTTTTCAAAGTCATAAAGGCTGTATAGCTTTTGATCATAGAAGTTTTTTCAACTTTAGCAGATATAGTCTACTGGTTTTAACTTTTTTTTTTTTTTGGAATAGCACCCCATTTATATGCATAAATCAAACAATATAACTCAGCAAGCTTATGTTCAATTTAATACGGTACTCGGGCAGATGAGGCTCGTTAGCTGGGGACAGCCACTCTTCTAGGATAGACAACTCCAAAATTAAACAACTGCTGCCTTGTAGTTTGTTCTTGGTTGGACAAAGGCTATGGAAGCAAATCCAAAAAGCAAAGCAGGCTGAAATCGGAGTCAATGGCCTCAATGGCGCATAACCAGTTGACACGTAATGCTTAATTGTGTTGAAGGCGTGGTCGAGTCGGCAAAAAGTTCATGGTTGATAAATTCGAACAAAGTCTCGAGTTCAAACCCACTGGCAGATAAATCTCGATCCCCTTCAACACTAATAATTAAGAACGAAGAAGAAGAAGAATACGGTAAAAATACTGTTGATGTATTATAATTGTTTCATATCTCTTGCTAGATACCAAACCTGGGTGCATAGTAAACTCCATCAATATTCCATTCATGAATACAATGAATTTAAATGAAAGAAAAATGAAAACACCTGAAGAACTAAAAAAACTGTTTCAAGATTCTGGAATTGACCTAAATAAACCTTTGGTTGCTTCCTGTGGATCAGGTATGAATTAATTTCTTTTTAGGTTTGGTGTATGTGGTATGCAGGCTTTTGAAACATCAAAGAGCACACACTGCTTTTATTTATCTAACATCTGTTTTTAAGACAATGTGGCTTACGTGCCCTGAATTGCCAGTGACATTTTTTCAATCTGTAATATGTGTGAAGCTCTGACTGCAGGCTTAAATTGAGATCACTGATATTTTTTTTCTTCTCTATTGCTATTCATGATGTATATTTGATGCCTGTTAGTAGTGGTGTTTGATGGTACCAAAGACTAACAATCACCTTAGTAGAACTTCATAATGCTGTCTATTCTACACCCAGCATTACCCACATTTCTTTGAAATTTACAGCATACACTCCCATAAGATCATCCATTCCCAGTTAACAATGCCTGATCAAAAACAAACATTTCTATCTGGCAGGAATCTCTGCATGTATTCTGGCACTATCTGCAGCCATGCTGGGTAAAGAAGATGTGGCTGTCTATGATGGCTCATGGACTGAGTGGTACCACCATGCACCTGCTCAACTCAAACTAAATGTTCCTAAGTAAACTACAAGTTTGTCATTTTAAAATGTCTAGGTCAAGTATTATTCAATGCCTACATGATTAAGATATATTTATTAATTTTTTTAAAAAAGTCATTAGGCTCTGACCTTGAACTTGCAATTTGTTTTCATGCTTTAAATTGTTATCTATATGAACAATTGACATGGTAATCTTTATCAGTTTAGTTACCTTTTCCTCACTATGTGCATGCTGGGATGGTATTGAATAATCTTTATAATACAACCTCATATTCAAAATAAATTAAGGTCATGTAAATCAACAATTAAACTAAACAAATGATTCATTTCTTGTTTATATATTTTTGCTTTGTTCTTGTAGGCTACAATGGTTGGTTGTTTTTTTTTTATCAGCTTAAGTGCTGTACATGTCTTTTTAATCAGCTTGAATTTTTTATCAAAGTTCAAGTGCTGTTACACTCTACAGGTCATAAAGTGTTTTACAAGTGTTAATGGGTTTTCATTGCCCAGATACCAATTATTCCTTCTCGCGTTAATTGCAACTCATGCAAACAGAATCTTAACTATACCTAATGACAATGAACTGAAAAAAGACCTGTGTAGATTTAGGAGAATTAATACTTAAAAATTACAACCAAGAATGAATAAGAAACAGTAGGCTTACTTCTCTTGTCTGCACAGCTGTTTCATACATAAAATAATCCCTTAAAGAAATTGCGTTTTTATTTTTGCCAAGCAAAATAAAGAAATTGACAGGCCGAAAGCTCTTAGGCTTTTTTTTCCTGCATAAGTCTGAATGTAGACAATTTTACCCCAAATATAAATGGTGATCTGTTTTTAAGAAAGCAGGCATGACACTAGAGATCAGGTTTTATCTAGGAACTGTCCATGCTCGCTCAGTCTTTCAATGTCAAGATTCATGTTTAATAGCCACAGCTTATTCACACAGTCAGAACATAGCTGGTGGAAAGGTAGAAAACAGGTGTTCTGCAAGAAGCATGTAAACGAGAAGAATATCAGCATTTATAGGTTCCATTTTAATAGCTTTATCTAAAGCTGTGGACCGGGAACCAAAAGTTATCTATTTTTACTTAAGGCAAAGGCCTAACCATTTAGGTGTAAACTGTGTAATCCTCGCATGCAGGCAACCCTGAAATAGGCGTCACAATGATTTTTACCTCAACTTGAAGTTTTATTTTCTAGGTGCGCATCATCATACAATAGTAATGTCATTGACAAAGTAGTTAATTAACACTCAAACCAAGTTAGCTAGTGAAATATTTTATTTTGCTCTGGTTTTAGGATCATTTTTATTAATTTTTGTTGTCAACTTTAAAACAACAGGATTCTGATAGAATGGATTAGTTTATTGATCTAACAAAAAATATCATTTACAATTTGAAACTGTAATAAGAATGATTCTCCATTGGAATAAACCAAGATAGACTTACAATTATTTGTTTTTGAGTGAATATTGTAGTCAGGATTCTTTAGGCCAACAAGTAATTCATTTAAAAACATATCCTTTTGGGTATGGGCAAAATTTTACTGGATAACTAAGTGTTCCCATTACATTGCCATAAGTAAGAGATATTAGGCTTCATCGTACTTCATGTGACTTGTGCAATTTTTCTCCCATAAAAACTTAAAATCGAACTGCTTTGCGTTTTTTATTCCCAACTTGCATTCACTGCTTTAACAAACCACTAAAGGCTATGTAGTCCTAGAAACAGTTAGGAATTAAACAGCTGACAAACTTCACACCAACAAAAGAAAAAAAGTATCAAAATTTTGCCTGTTTTAATTCTTTAGACACTCACAGCTATTTAAAAAAAAAATGTTAAACATTGGCATAGCTGACTTAACCTTCTTCCTCCCCCCCCCCCCTTCTTTCTCCAAATCCCCCCCCCCCTCTATCCTCCAAATAACAAACAAAACTAGTACTTAAAACTGACAAATAAATGTTTAATAAAATGAGTCCATGGTTTATTGTATTGTTCGGAATTGAAGGGGAATATTCAAAGACTATTTGAAATTTGAATCTTAACCCTACATAAAATTGTGGACCAACTGGACAATACTTAGGAAACAGGGACAGACAAGTTTACTGTTTTCCTGATAAGCTTTTAATATCAAGATTTTTAAAAATTAGCCAAAAGGCTTTAAAATGACTTTTTAACTGAGAGGGTTTGATGAACATTTAGAGCCGTCTCCGGTTCTAAGTTTACGTTTCAAGATGACATCCATGGGTATCTTACGCCTATCATAAGCTTGGCCAAGAAAATACATTGTGTCAATAAACATGGTAGTAAGATTAAAATGCCAGCCAAACTCACTAGTAGAATAGTCATGAGGAAACACATGGTGATAATTATGGAACCCTTCACCAGTGGCACAGAAAGCAACACCCATGTTTTCAGCAGGGTTGATGCGTTCATCATAAGGCCTCTGACCCCACATATGGGCAGCGCTGTTGACCAACCAAGTTGCATTCAATACTAACGTGTAGCGCAAAATAGCAGCAATATAGAAAGCATTGAAAGCACTTTCACCCCAACCATAAACTGGAACAACTGTTGGCAGGATGAAGCAACAAAACAAAACTAGCTTCTTGTAGTGCCTGAAAAATAATGATTTAAAAATACATTCCTTGAAAGTATTGTTTCAGTCTTAGCAAATTTAACACTGAATTATTTCTTTTGATTACTGATGGAGATCAAAATCTTTACAATAGATTTCCTTTGAAAAACAAATTATTGACCAGAATAATACTCTAAAATGTCTTAGGCCTAACATTTTCACCCCAATAAATTAATGATATGTTAAGAGATATTCAATGAAGTGAAACTTACGTATCTTGAAATGCAACAATTTTATCATTTTTGAGATCTGAAAGATCGATCATTTTCCCCTTTTCTTTCACATCTGGATGTTTCTTCACGAGCAGCCAACCCATGTGGGCGAAGAAAAATCCTCTTTTAGCATTATGAGGATCAGCATCAGTCTCTGAGAACTTGTGATGAGCACGATGATCACGAGCCCATTCATAAATGGAATTCTAAAACCAGTAAAAAAGAACAATTATCTCAGATATAAAACCTATTTCTGCAATAGATAAATAGTGTATGACCAAAACCATTTCAACAAATATTCAAATGCAAAAAATAAATAGAGCTTACTTTTAACTTGGAATTCTATTTTTTAAATTTATTTACTCTCTTGCTCATTTTAATCCCCAATGCTGGTGTATTTTGATAATTTAAACTTTTTTTGAATATCAAATAAACCAGGAAGTACAAAGTATGTCTAGCATAGAACAAATGTCTTATAATTACAATTGTTTTTAAAACTAACCTGAAAGGATATACAATTGCAGAATGCCAAAAATATCCGTAATGGTAGTGTTGCCTTGTATGACCTATGTGACCATAGACGGTGGGCTCCTGCTGTAATTCCCATAGCAGCTAGGTAATACATGACTGCAGCTGAAAGTTTTAAAATTTTGCTTTATAACTGGGCTCTAAAATATTCTTATTATTAATTAATTTCTATAAACAGAAAATGGGGCAACCTTTGATAAAATATTTTCAGTTAGATGTCCTATGATTATATTGTTGAAGAGAATGATAATATTTTTAACTCACACTACATAGAAAGAAATATAAATTTAAAAATTATTAAAAACAAAACAACCTAGTGAAACTCAAATTAACAACGAAGAAATGTGAGGAAAAATGTTTTTAAAAATATACTTACTCCATAGGAGTGTTTGGTACATCGCTTTTGGAATCAGTAATAAGGAATATAGTGCAGCTAAGTGAAGAAAAATAAAAAGCACCACATTGCGCCAAACAATGACCATAGGTGGACGTTTGGGACTAAGATTGGGCTCTGCAATAAGTGCTTCCACTTGATCAAGACCCAATCTATCACCTTCGTAGTCTGGATTTTCTGCAGCGTTCCTTGGGGCCATTGTTTAGGTTGTTAAAAAATTATGTCTCCTATACCTATATAATAAAATATGATTCAAAATTCAATAAAGAATATAATTTGAATAACAATAAAATACTTAAAACAGCAACAATAACAATAAAAATAGCAACAATAATCCCACTGAAACACTGTAGATTTTTACCCATGCATTACAAGTACAAGTTTTTACAACTCTAGTTCTAAAGACATAAATTATTTTAAAAATACAGAAAGAAATTTCATAGAATTAGAAAGAGGAAGAAAGACATGAATTTCCTAAAAGAATGAAAGTAATGAGAATTACTTAAGACTTAAACATAAGCTATGTCTGACGCATATATGATGCACAGCATTGCTTTCAACTAATTTCCTAAAATCTAGAAAGCATTGCAAAAATGCAAGATGTTCTCTTGCTCGTTATCTACTGTATAAAATTTTACAGAGATATTCATACTACTTTGATCTTTATTTCTATAGTGTTATACAAGTGTCTGATAATGTTACAATTGAATTTTCTTTAAAATGGGATGTTAGATTACTAATGATGACTGGTAGTATCCTAAACAAAATACAAATATGACTTTCTAACCCTATCTCCAATGTAAGTCCTACACCCCTTTTTTAGAGAAGATTCCAATATCAGACACCGCTATAAACATACTCCCTTAATTACAATGTCTTGGATTTTGGAAAATAAATAGTCTATAGAGTCAATTTACCCAATTAGTGATTAGTCTAGACTTAGACTTAGAATTTCATATGTATGTAGCCTACTCACTCTCTGGCTTTCTAGTAATGGTAGAATGGTATTAGAGTCTAGATCTATCTAATTCTAACTCAACTGGTAGATTACATTAAAATTTGTAGGCCCTATAGAATTTTAGATTATTCTTAGCCTACTAAAAATAGACATTCTAGAATCTAGATTAACTTGATCCAGTGAATTATATTAGTGTTACTGGCTCATTGTAATTTTTTTGTTGAGTGAAAATGTGGCCATCTTGTTTCATGCTGGATAGTCATTATATATAAGTCTGCTCATGTACATAATAAAATACGAAATTTCGCTTTCAATAACTAGAGTCTAGATCTAGAACTAATTCCAGAGAAAAACTCTTTACTTTACAGTGATTTCTATAACTAGACCTATCATTTCGATCAACACCCCAGCCTCCCTATTGCTTATTGTTTTGAGTTGTGATTCTGATTGCTTTTGCGCAGTGAGAGAGTGAGAGCAATCCAGTTTTCAAGTCCGAATTTTTGCTGCTGGGATGCTAATCAACCATTTGACATTGCATGCATTTATTTTAATAGTTCGGTAGGACAACGTTTCCTAAGCAATAAATCTACTTAAAGGCTGCTTAAAGTAATCAAGTAAAACAAATTGTGGAGGGATTTCAAAGTTCTAGCCAGCTTACGCTTAGCTTTCCCTCCGGTCACCGTTCCGGCAGCGACGCAAAGTTCTAATAAATCATCCTCAATAAGTATTTATTAAAATGAGTATGGTATTCATAAAAGCAACGAAACTTACCTTAACTTTCATAGACTGAAATGACCGTTATTTTATTGTTTAAGAACACTAACTATTAACTGAACTTATTAATACTGTTTGATCTTTCTTATCCTTGAACAGCTGATCTATGTGAACAAGGCCAGTAACCAGTCTTATAGTGGCGTGATTGTTTTCGATCGAATGACAGGCCAGGCTCAAGCTCGAAAGGAAACTAGTATTTTAAGCAATTACTGACAAGTGTTATTTCTTAAACAATATTTTATTGCAAAAGTTATAATTAATAATATAATAAAAAGTTTAACAATAATTGTAGCATAAAATATTCTAACTCTTATGCTATTCTTGAATGAAGCACTATTCTAAGCAGACTTATATAATAGTAATTATCCTTTCGATTTTGTGCTTGCCTTCCCCGCGTGCCTTAAAAAGTAAAATTAAAAGTGAAATACAAGTACATCAGTTATTTTAGATAAACTGATAAAAAATTAATGCATTAAATGATAATTAGATTTTTTATTCAGTTAATAGTTATTATTTATTAATTTCAGTAGTTGGCACTTTGTATAATAATTCAAGAGGGAGATTGGAATTAGTTGAGGGGGGGAGGGGGGGGGGGGGGTGAGAAGGGGGTTCTTATTATATTAAGTAGCCTACAGTCAACAAATTCAGCACATTAAAAAAATGCATAAAAACGTTTTAATAACAAGCTTTTATATAATTATGCACTAAAAATGTGAACGTAAATGGTTTTCTTTAATTATAATAATGAGCTACTATTTAAATAACTAAAAATAAATGTGTGGGTCTCTGTTTAAATTCTAGTAAAATATTTAATACATAATAATTAATATAGCGTCCCACGCTTTTATTTTTAGTTATTTAAATATTACTTCATTATTATATTTAAAGAAAATCATTTATTTTCTCCCTCTTACTGCATAATTTTATAAAAGCTTGTTGTTTTATACATTTTTAGTACTTTAAAATTTTTAATACGATAGAGTTGCATGACAAAAACAATTGCGCACCAAATGAACCTGAAAAAAAATGCGCGTATGAAATGTTAGAGCGTAAAATAGTATTTTATATAAAAAATTTAGTTAACTCATAAAACATTAATTTGACATCCAATTAAGTTAAATTTGATGTCAGATTAGTCTTGACCCACGTGCGAAATTTGAAACGAATTGGTCAGTTAAAAGTGATCGAAATTTCGGTGCGCGGACCTTTGACCACAGGAGCTTTGACCATAGGGGGTTTGACCACAGGTGTCTTCTCAGCAGATGGTCTTTGATCACAGGTGGTTTGTCCATGTAGGATCTTTGATCACAGGTGGTTCGTCCAATGCTGGCGTTTAATAACAAGCGCTTTGTCCATATATTGTAAGGATTAATTTTAAAAGTTGTGTAATTATATTTTAAATTGCGGCAGGATGTAATATGTTAATTCATCATGCATAAATACAAGTCATCTAAACCATACAAGTATTACTTCTTTGACTATACTGTGGCATGTTTTTTTTTATCCTTTGTTATCCTTTATATGTATGTATTTTCAAGTACATCTACACTATTTATTTGTGAAACTTGTTTTATGTCGCATTATTTGTGTTCCATTTATGTTTAAAATAAATTCTATTTTATGTGGAGACTAAAATATCGCTCTTGGCTTTTTTAGTACGTTAATTTCTATTAATGGACTCCCAGGAAACATGTATAAAATCGTATTTATTGTATCACAAATTTAAATGAAATAACAATTTATAATTTCTATTTTAAAATCTATATATTATGGTTAACCCCCATCCGTGGTCAAAGCCCCGCTGAGGACAAACCCCCTATGATCAAACCCCCTATGGTCAAAGCCCCTCTGTGGTCAAAGCCCCGCTGTGGACAAACCCCCTATTGTCAAACCCCTATGGTCAAAGACCCTGTGGTCAAAGCACCTAGGACCTTTTGGCTAAGATCAAAGTGTAGTATCTGTTCTTATCCGAAATTTCGTGGGGCAGTTTTTATCCACGACGACAGACAGACTGATAAACCTAATAAAAAACCTAATAAAAATAAATCACTTTAAAAACAAGAAGAATACCACGGAATAGCCGAGTTTTTAACTGAATCATTTAAGTCACTTAATCAGTGTGCGCCTGTGTTATGTTAAATGTGTCGGATTTGCGTTTTGACCAATAACTATTTTATAAATTATTTTTCTCAAACAAGTTCAACATTTTTAAAAAATATAGGCCTATAATTCACGTGAAACGGGTACCGATGGCTAGTCATTGTATAAAAAAAACAAGAATAACTAAATGTAACAGAATAACACTTAATTTAATATTAACTGAGAATTGTACAAATCATCATCAGTCTCTTCAGAGACATCAGGATGTGGAAGGCATTCTCAGCTTTTTGTATGGCAGGGCAGCCCGTTGTAGAACAAAGCTTGCTCCTGTGGAATGACACCTGAGGCGAGAAGAAACAATAAGTTAGTCTTTCTTTTTTTCTGAGATTGGCAGGCGGTCTTTGCATGCAGGCACCATCAGCGACATTACAATGATTAATTATGGTCGACCACGACCCATCAATGTATTCAGCACCATAAAACTGACATCTGATATTGCATACTTATACTGAATGATGTATGGAAGACTTTTTTCAAAACACATCAATTTGATTTTCATCCACTGCACCGGTTGGTATAATGTATTCTTGGTGCGATTTTTAACAAATCTAGATAATACTTTGAGAGCATGCACATCAGTATGATACCTTCTTTTAACAACAAATGGTGGATTTTTTTTTTTGTTGCTATCTAAACCAATTCTAAAGGTTTAGAGAAACCAAACAAAAAATAAGTATCACTTCCGGTTACAGGAAATCGCTTTAAAAGTTGTTAGAACCTATGGAAAGAATCTCTTAGGCCTAATGTGAAATGTCGTCCCCTTAACTGAAGCAGTATACAAGTAATGGTGTTTACGCACACACACATACAAACACACACAAGATTGCAAAACTGGATCTCCCGACGGCTCATGAGGGTGTAAAAAGTCAAGTTGTCAAAATCTCTATTTCGGGGTTTGTTTGTTTTTTTTTGTTTTTTTTTTTTTTTTTTTTTTTTTTTTTGCACAAGGGTACAATACTCCGTATACGAGAAATTAAAATGAATGAAATAAACTTTAAAAAAATAATTCTAGCAAAAGTTACGAAACAAAAAGGAGGGTCTAAATTGAATATAAAGCAAGTCAAATCGACCATTGACATAACATTTAAGTAAGGGATTTGGGTAGGGTAGCATTACGCTTAATGTTTGGTTTGGGTTAGGCTCAGGGCTTAAGGTTTGAAGAATTATTACCAGAATAGATCTAATAGTTTTAATTCTTGTGTGAACGTCGAAATAACACTACAGATCTTATATTTTGTAATTGTCTTGATCAGTGTTTCTTCCAGACTTTTTTCTCCGGGGGGGCACTTGAAATTTTCGGGGGGGCGGTAGACTTTCTTCGGGGGGGGGGGGGGGGTGGACACTGTTAAAAGTAAATATTTTCTATATAAATTATATACATTTCATTTCGTTCGGGAGGGCGGTAAAAAATTTTCGGGGGGGGGGGGGCTTTGCCCCCCCCCCCCGAAGAGATGCCTGGAAGAAACTCTGGTCTTGATGGTTTTCTGTTTTGACATTCTTAGTAAAGCATATGCAAAGTACAGAAAATAGATTTATATCACACTTTTGCCTGTGCCTTTTTCCATTTCTATAGAATGATGTATTCTCTTCGGGAGGGGGGGGGGGGGCGGAGTGTCCAGCATTATCCCGCCCGAACGAAACAGAATTTATATAGAAAATATATACTTTTACCAGTGCCCCCCCCCCCCAACCCCACACACACTACCGGAAAACATAGTCCGCTCCCTCCCACGAGAAAAAGTCTGAAACATTGCACACAATTTCTTTTCTAACTGAAAATTGATGTTCCCAGCTAGTAAAAAATTTTGAGCTACAGTTGTTTTTTATTTTATTTTAAAGCTTTTAAATACTTATGTATTAGGCCCCAATTTTGCAAATTTGTTTTCCCTTCTGATTACAGCGCTATATCTAAACTAGGCATGCTGCCCAGCTTCGCTTAGGCTTTCGAAAACATTGAGAATTTGAATGCTTAATTAATTCGCCCGAAGGTCGGTCTACGACCTCAAGAGTTATGAAGAGGTTCCTCGGTGGACATTTTTTTTCGATTTATAGCTCATATAAGGTACCGGTCAGTCGAGGTCAGTTTTGACCCCCACATCGTAGACTTTTCGGCCAACCGGCCCCCGTGTTCTGTCGCACCAAGGCAAGATCATGCCAAATTTGAAGCGCCTGCGGCGCCGGGAAGTGCCCTATCGGACACCCGACAATCTAGATCTAGATTAGATTCCTAAAAGAATTTTTTTTTTAAGTTTAGCCCGAGCATAATATAAAAGAATACATCAACCAAGTTGACTTGCTGTGTCTCGAACCCGCACCACCTGCGTGGTTTAATGTACACTAACATCTCCGCTATTTAGGCACCTTATAAAATACGGAGAATGAAAGACGTATTTTAAAATCTTAACTTACGCGAATATGCCTATTCTTTCAAATTAATTTTTTATCCCAAATTAGCCAGTTCATAACAAAGATTTTGTATAAAATAAATAAGTCTTGAAATAGTTTAGTCCTAATATAGAAATTTATTTTTGGAATTGATTTTAGAGAAGTTAGAGTCTAAATCTAGATCTTAGCGTCTACGTCTAGATCTAGTTATTGCGTAGATTTAGATTTAGTCTAGATCTAGAATCTCTAGATCTAGAATCCAAATACATAAAATAAATTTTATGAGTTTAGGCCGGAAAAATTGTATTGTATACATTTCATAGTGTACGTAGATCTAAATCAAATTTGAATGAAATAGTTCATTTCTTTTCATTCTAAACACGGCAGATGACGTCATTAGTTAATGTATAAGCAATAGTGACGTCACAGTTTTATGCGTTCTTTTTCACATATATTAATGCTTTTCCGGTTGCATAAATAATACTGTTTCTCTACATTCGAATACGCCTTTATTTTTTATTTTTCTTCTTTAAATAATTTTGTGGTTATACATTTAAAACATCTAACATATTTTTTTCAACAAAAGTCCGTAAAAAGTTCTCGATATATCGCTGCCGATTCTGACGTGATGTCCGGCGAAAATTTTTTGCGGACAGAGAAAGAGAGAGAGAGAGAGAGAGAGATGTGCGCACATTGGGCTTTTATAAATTAGGATACTAATCGTGGACAATCACAAAAGATAGCAGCATTCATAAAAATTTCATTTCTAAAATTTGTTTTTAATTTTTAACTTTCCGTTTGTAGTCAGCTTAGCGCGAAGAAAACCGCAAGTTGAATGGACGGTAGGATGCACTCTTTAATGAAATAATTGCATAGAAAGTGTCAAACAAACCACTGCTGGTGCCAATCAATTAAAACGAGATCTCTAATGTAAGTAAGCAATACTTCTTGTAATTAATTTGATTAAAGACATGGAGATTTAATAGATGAACGTAAGGACTAGTTTTTCGGTCTCTACTAGATGATTAAAATGACTAAGTATGTAGATCTAGTCAGTCTATCTATGAATGTAATCAGTCAGTCTATCTAGTGTATCTAGCCTTGAATTCGTTTCTGGAAAATACCAAATTTTACAGAATTGGAATGAGTCATTCAATACATGAGGTGACAAGGTTTCGTAGAGGCTAACGTTTTGGACCAACAGCTTTTAAGATAGTGCGTGGCTGTTGTTATCAGCGATAGTCCCGCAGCAACAGCGCATGATCAAGACATGTACGGGATTGGCTTAACTCTAGTTAAAAATCTTGTCAATACCGGTTCTATCTGCGATTGGCTGTTTTTTTTTCAAACGCAGTTTTATAACTTGTTACTACAAGCATCCAATTTAGTTAAGATAATTAGATGATAATGCATAGGCTGCATTTGTATCAAATTTTAACAGTCCACCTTACTTTGATGGTTATCTGACTTACGTTGGGGGAAAGTAAAGTAAAGGCTGCTGGGCATAGTGCTGACCACAACATCATCCCTTCCTATCTGAGTTTCTTCCAGGCATCTCTTCGGGGGGGGGGGGGTGCGTTTGTATATTATGAATGAGACACAGAGGCGTAGCGGGGGGGGGGCGGGGGGGGGGGACATTTGTCCCCGGGCGCCGACCTTAGGGGGGCGCCAAAATGGGTTGGAAAAACAAATTGAAGGTAGTTTGAGGGGAGGGGGTGTTAATCAAAAGTTCGAGGGGGGGGGTGCAAATAGAAATTTTGAGGGGGGGGGCTGCAAATCGAAAGTTTGGGTCGCTACGCCTCTGACGAGACATGTCATACTAAGCTAAAATGTTAATGTACTTGCAACGGATTTTTTTTTAAAATCATTATAGGCATGTTTGTTTGATCTTACACAGGTAACACCCACACGCTGAAGTTGTCATGAGATGGTCACGTGAGGAAACTATATTAAGAATGGAATATTCAAGATTTGAACTGCCAACATTTGTGTAGCCTATCTGCTAGAGCTTGCGGTCTGATACAAGCACTCTACCACCATCATTCCTTCCCCGCTAGGTGACTGGTGACAACAAGGAAAACAACCATCATAACGCACACCCGTCAACATCAACACTAGAACAATGTCGGGCTCTGACGAAAAATTCCCCCGTAGCTTATCCAGCGTCCAGTACAGCGATATCAAACAGATACAGTCGATCCTCCGAAAAACTTCAGATGCCAAACCAAGTGAAACGGAGGTCCAAGACTTCTTGACAAATCTAGGCGCCAATTTGTTCGCTGCTGGGAAAAGCACCAAAAGGGTGCAGTCCCCCTCTTCAGTTTCCTCCAGTCAAAGGAGTTCCAATCAGGAAGAACTAAACGAACAAAATAATGAATTTGTTCTTAAAACGAAACAAAAAGAAACAACGGTTCACGGGCGTCACCCTGCCATTACTTTCAACCTCCCCTCAAAGGTTAAGAACCTTTACTTACCACCCGTGCAAGCAGTTCAATCCAAAAAAAAATATCAACGCGTACCGACTGCACAAAATGCTGTACACTCAGGAGAAGCATGAACAGGTGCTTCAAAGCTTGAAAGATTTGAAGGAAAAGAAATTCGAACAAGCCATGTTGAAACAAGAACTGCGCGAGGTCTGTTCCCAAAGAAAACGTAAAGAGGCGGTGTTCAAACGTCAGGCGATCACAGAGCGTCTGGAGTGGCATTTTGGCGAGAAAAGAAAAATCCTGTCCGAAATTAAAATTCTCATCATCGGTGGGGGTATGGCGGGCTTGAGTGCCGCCAATCGGCTTTTGGCGCTTGGTTATAGGAATGTCAAAATATTGGAGGCTTCAAACAGGTAAAATTGTAGTCATACAAATAACTGTTCTCGTAAGTAATGAAAATATCGTGTCATTAATTACAAAATATATCTGCTGACGTAGATTTTTTTGTGTGAAAGGGGGGGGGGGGTGTTTGGTTTTGGCGTAATGTGAGTGGCAGCAGTAGCTAGGGGAGGGCGGTAGGTGCGGCCGAACCTAAGGGTGCGCCAAAAGGGGTAGAAAACACTAAATAGCTCATTTTAGGCTGAGGTATTGAATTATACACGGTCGAAGTAAATGCCTTAATGACTTTACACTCTGATTTAACTGTTTTCTACATCAGTTGGGTGACACGAAAATAAAAACCTTTACTGGATGAATAGTGACTGGTAAAACACATCACCAACATTTCAACTTGGGGCGCGCTTTATTTACTTATTTTAATAACTATTATATATATATATATATATATATATATATATATATATATATATATATATATATATATATATATATATATATATATATATATATATAATAGTTTCGCTGTCTCTCTATCTATCTATCTATCTATCTATCTGTCTGACAAGAACGCTCTAGAGAAAACACAAGGAAAATAAAAACATGCATAGTAATTCGAAAAACGAAGTATGACGTCGACACATTTAGCGCACAGAGTAGAAAATAATCTCAAGCCGGATAGTGCACACATTGATATGACGTCATTGATTATCGATATTCAATACAAAGGCAATTTGGTCTAATCTAAGTGGTTTGCGTGAAGAGGGGCGGGGGGGGGGGGGGGGTGGTGTGTGTGTGTGGGGGGGGGGGGGGGGGTGGGGGGGTTGGTTTCAGTGTTTCTTTCAGACTTTTTCCTCCCCGGAGAGGGGTGGGGGGTACTTGAAATTTTCGGGGGCGGGGGTAGAATTTTCTGGGAGGGGGCGGACACTGGAAAAAGTATATAATTATATTTCGTTAAATGGGACGGTAGACATGTTTTTTTTTGGGGGGGGGTGTGGAGGGGTGGGGGGGGGGTGGTGGTGTGTGTGTGGGGGGTGGGGGTGTGGGGGTGGGGGGTGGGGGTGGGTTGGTTTCAGTGTTTCTTTCAGAGTTTTTCCTCCCCGGAGAGGGGTGGGGGTAATTGAAATTTTCGGGGGCGGGGGTAGAATTTTCTGGGAGGGGGCGGACACTGGAAAAAGTATATAATTATATTTCGTTGAATGGGACGGTAGACATGTTTTTTGGGAGGTGGGGGTGGGTGGGGCTGGGGGTAGGGGTGGGTTGGGGGTGGGGGGGGAAGTGTTTGGTGGGGGGGGGGTGGGGGTGGGTGGGGGGTGGGTTGGTTTTAGTTTAGAGAAAAGAGACAGCACTATCAACCTAGCGCCCGGTGTATCCTTCCTCAACGGGCCATTTTTCTCGTATCTATAATAGTTTCGCTGTCTGTCTGTCTATCTGACAAGAACGCTCTGTCTGACAAGAACGCTCTAGAGAAAACATAAGGAAATTAAAAACATGCATAGTATTTCGCGAAAAACGAAGTATGACGTCGACACATTTAGCATGGAGTTGAAAATAATCTCAAGGCGGAAAGTGCACACAGTAATATAATGACGTCATTGATTATCGCGTAAACATTGAATAAAAAGGAAATGTTGTCTAATCTAAATGGTTTGCGTGAAGAGTTTCTTGCATACAATTCTTCGGGTAGGGGCGAAGCCCCACCCCACGCGTAAGAACGTCTGAGCCCCCCCCCCCCCCTCCCCAACTCAAAAGAAATTTCTTCATCGATACTCTATAATAAAATTACCGCCTAATTAATGTGTCTAATCTAAAAAGTGGTTTTCTTGCAATTTCTTTAATGCAATTCTTCGGGTAGTGGCTAAGCGCGACACCAGTGTTTCTTTCAGACTTTTTCCTCCCCGGAGAGGGGTGGGGGTACTTGGAATTTTCGGGGGCGGGTGTAGAATTTTTGGGGAGGGGCGGACACTGGAAAAAGTATATAATTATATTTCGTTGAATGGGACGGTAGACATGTTTTTTTTAGAGGGGGTGGGTGGGGGTGGAGGGGGTGGTGTGTGTGTGGGGGGGGGGGGGGGTGAGTGGGGGGCGGTTTTAATTTAGACTTTTTCCTCCCCGGAGAGGGGTGGGGGTACTTGAAATTTTCGGGGGCGGGTGTAGAATTTTCGGGGAGGGGGCGGACACTGGAAAAAGTATATAATTATATTTCGTTGAATGGGACGGTAGACATGTTTTTTTAGGGGTGGGGGGGGGGGGGTGGTGTGTGTGGGGGGGGGGGTGGGGTGAGTGGGGGGGTTTAATTTAGACTTTTTCCTCCCCGGAGAGGGGTGGGGGTACTTGAAATTTTCGGGGGGCGGGTGTAGAATTTTCGGGGAGGGGGCGGACACTGGAAAAAGTATATAATTATATTTCGTTGAATGGGACGGTAGACATGTTTTTTTAGGGGTGGGGGGGGGGGGGGGGGTGGTGTGTGTGGGGGGGTGGGGTGAGTGGGGGGGTTTAATTTAGACTTTTTCCTCCCCGGAGAGGGGTGGGGGTACTTGAAATTTTCGGGGGCGGGTGTAGAATTTTCTGGGAGGGGGCGGACACTGGAAAAAGTATATAATTATATTTCGTTGAATGGGACGGTAGACATGTTTTTTGGGGGGTGGGGGTGGGGGTGGGGGGTGGGGGTGGGGGGGGTGGTGTGTTTTGGGGGGTGGGGGGGTGGAGGTGGTGTGGGGGGGGTGGGTTGGTTTTAGTTTAGAGAAAAGAGACAGCACTATCAACCTAGCGCCCGGTGTATCCTTCCTCAACGGGCCATTTTTCTCGTATATATATATGTATGTATGTATATATATATATATATATATATATATATATATATATATATATATATATATATATATATATATATATATATATATATATATATATATATATATTTAATGAGCGGGAGCGGAAGACGGAGAATTGATAGTTCGCCCCGGGTGCCGAAATGGGTCTCTAAAACTGTAGTGATATGCTTGTGGTATAGTCCTGCACCTTTGTATAGTTGCTATTAGTATTGTTATTTATTTTGTGTTGCTATCGTTCACAAGCCTCATGTAGGCTGCGTCTAGTTTAGTTTTTCAATTATTTTTCTCTGTGTGTACTTAGCGCTATAGGGTCAAAGTTCAATTCGTTTAAATATGCCTGCTACTCTACTACTACACATTCATGAGTCAAATCTTCTGGTGTGATTGTTTTGTAAACTTGTAAGCCGATTAAATATAGGCGTGATGTTTATGTAGTTAGGGGTTAGAATAAGAATACGTACGAGTAATACTTAGAAAGAGTTTCTTGATATCAAGTAGTTATGTTGTTAAATAACTTTTAGCTGAGGTGTTGTAATAAAGAAATCTGTAACGTCATATTTTTATCATTGACCCCTTAATCTCGAAAGACTAATGGATGATTGAAACTTTGGTTGTGCCTGGAAAATCCGTGTACATAATCTGGGCAGCAAGCAGAGAAATGAAAAAGAACGTACAGTGTTTCTTCCAGACCTTTTTCTCTGTGGGGGGGGGGGGGGGGGGGGGGCACTTGAAATTTTCGGGGTCGGACTAAAAATTTTCCGGGGGGGAGGGGTGGACACTATTAAAAGTATATATTTTCTATATAAATTGCATTTCGTTCGGGGGGGGGGGGGTAGACTTTCTTCGCCCTCCCCCCCAAAAAAAAGAGATGCCTGGAAGAAACTCTTAACGTAGAACGTAGAACGTCATGCTAAATGCGGTGTTAAACTTATGACGTGGGTCGGGGCGTGGGTAATAAATCTAAAAAAAAAAACGCGTTAATAAATAAAAATTGTATCATCCTCCCACCCACCTCCCGTAATAAAAACAAACCTATGGTTGCTCTTGATAATAGCAGACACACAAGTAATAGTTAAAAAACTAACTGACCTCGATCCCCGCTCCCACTTTATTAACGTCTGTCTATTTAAAGAAATATCTAATTATGCATTGAATTGTTTCATTGCCAAGTTTTTGTCAATTAAACTAACCACACGCGATGACACAGATTCCGTCTGGCTTACTAGGCCTAACGCTGACCTATCGAATTTAACACGTGATCTTACTATTTATTCATTTCAAGTGTTGACAGCCCCGTTGGTGGGTTATTTATAGCTCATTACAGTAAAACCGCTCATCACAATCTCCCCCCCCCCCCCCCCCTACCAATTCACCTAATTACAATTTGTTTTTGTTCATTTGTTTTTTTTTGTTTAACACCGCGTTTTATTTCTTAAATAACATTGGAATCAAAATTTGTTTACATTGATAAATTTTCTTTTTACAATTTACAAGTCTTCAGCTATTAAAAAAAACATTTGCAAAAATTCAGTTTAGTAAATTGTTGCTCTTTAAAATGCAAAACGTGAAGCCAGGTTTTCTGGCCCCTTTCCCCCACCCCATGGATGTGACGTCATTTATGGACGACACCATAGGCCTAAATATCCAACAGTAACCAGCCCAGATAGAGGATTGCTCTCAAATTAAAAGTGGGCCAACACTTGACATAGAACGATAACAGTCAGTTGAAGTCAACTGAAAATTGATTATCACAAGGCAGGTGAAATATGCCTAGAATAAAAGGCGGAGACAAACGTTGTAAAATGTAAAATTAATTAGAACAGTAGCAGCACATGCGGGTAGGTCGCACCGGGTGTCTTGATCCAAGAGGGGGACAGCAGCAGCAAATATATATATTCAGCTTAGTCCATCACCATACAATAGGTTGACAACAGCAGCAAATATATACATTCAGCTTAGTTCATCACCATACAATAGGTTGACAACAGCAGCTAATATATACATTCAGCTTAGTCCATCACCATACAATAGGTTGACAACAGCAGCTAATATATACATTCAGCTTAGTCCATCACCATACAATAGGTTGACAACAGCAGCTAATATATACATTCAGCTTAGTCCATCACCATACAATAGGTTGACAACAGCAGCAAATATATATATATATACATTCAGCTTAGTTCATCACCATACAATAGGTTGACAACAGCAGCAAATATATATATTCAACTTAGTTCATCACCATATAAGAGTCGTTTAAACGATGACAAACAACGACTTTTAAAAAAAACGACCAACAGTGATGAAAAATGACGCTGACAAACAACGATGACAAACAAAACAACGATGACAAACAACGATGACCAAAAAAAAAACAACAATGACCTACAAATACGACAACAATAATGATGACAAAGAAACAACGACGACAAACAACGACGCCAAACAAGATCAGGGGTCAACTGTACTTTCGTTAACTTTTTTTTTACCACCAGCCTAGTTCTGTTCAACCGAGTCATACACCACACAACAAACGAGATCGGTTGTATTTGGATTTTGTGTCCTCATAAAATAAAAACAATAGTGACGTGTGTGTGAATCACGTTGTACACGCATGTGTATCGGAAAAACCTAGCGGGGGACAACAACATTCAAAGTCCATCTATACTAGGCCAACTTAAGGGGATAGGCTCCCGAAAAAAACGGAGAAAAAAACTTTTTAAGTAATACGCCTTTTTCATTTATTTGTGTATGTATAAGTTAGGGTACTTAAGGAAAAATATTTGGATGTACCGGGGACTCTTCTGAAAATATGGTTGCCATGGAAACGGCGGCCATCTTGGAAAAAACTACCTTTTGTGGAGTTCTAAAATTTCCTAAAGTAACATATAAACCACCCATATAATCATTGATCCTTATTGTACTAACACCAATAGAGTCAGCTGGCTAATTTCTGTAACCAAAAAACAGCTAGAAATAATTTTTTCAAATTTTCAAAAAAAATTTGTGGTGAAATTCCATTGAATTTAGCATTATTTTTATTGGAATTTCGTCACACCAAACTTTGAAAATTAAAAAAAAATATTTCTAGAGTGATTTCTGTTACAAAAGCTAGCCAGCTGACTCTATTAGCGTTAGTACAAGAAGGATCAATGGTTATATAGCCGATATTTATGTTAGTTTATGAAATTTTAGAACTCCAGAAAATGATGTTTTTTTCAAGATGGCCGCCGTTGCCATGGCAACCATATTTTCAAAAAAGTCCCTGATGCATGGAAATATTTTCCTTCAAGTACCCTAAGTTGGATATACACAAATGAATCAATAAAAGGTTTTACTTAAGAAGTTGGTTTTTTCTGGAGCCTACCCCCTTAAAGTGGACTTGTTGCTGTAGCGTAACAGCTACGTTATTTTTTTGCGGCATAGACAGCTACATAAATAAAATACTTAAAAAAAACTTTTTAAAAAACCACGTTTTTCTTGTGGACTAAAAAGTAGAAAATAACTATTTACATACATTTGATGACAAAAAACGTGGGTCGGGCAGATGGGTCGGGAAATTTGATGGTGAACGTACCCACGTTTTTTGTCATCAAATGTATGTAAATAGTTATTTTCTACTTTTTAGTCCACAAGAAAAACGTGGTTTTTTAAAAAGTTTTTTTTAAGTATTTTATTTTCTACTTTTTAGTCCACAAGAAAAACGTGGTTTTTTAAAAAGTTTTTTTTAAGTATTTTATTTTCTCCTTTTTAGTCCGTTGCTACACATGAAAAACGTGGTTTTTAAAAAAGTTTTTTATATAGTTTATTTTCTACTTTATCTAATGACTTGATTAAGTATGAATTGACTAAGTGTTTATAAATACACGGACTAAAAAAATCTTGAGCGACCAGGATTCGAACCTGGGTTGTCGCGGCCACAACGAGAAGTACTAACCACTATACGATCACGGCCAGCGCGCTCACATCGATTGGGGCCGAAGTAACTGTGTCGATAAGCCTCCAGTCTTGTCGGTATCTTTAGAAATCATGTCCTCAATTTTATGGTCCTTGGGGCGTAATTAAATTAAGCTAATTACGGTCTCTAATTGCTAGTTTTTATGATTGCATCTGAAATTGTTAGGCGAAAGTAGCATGCATGCCAAATTTCAGGTCTATAGAGCAATCAGAAGTGGGCTAATTTTCGATGTCAATTTTAACAACAAACACACGCGAAGCTGAGTTAATAAAAACGTGTTAAAATGTACATTTAAAAATGTGATATATATTTTTCAGCAAACATATAAACCGTATGTGTAATTTGTATGTAATACACCGATATGCCTCGAAAAGTACTTGTTTTTAATACTGGTTGCATAAAGTAAACAGCATGTTCAATTTTTTTTTTGTATAATTTCGCTTTATTTCAATGTAAATTTCAGACTTGGAGGCCGCATCAAAAGATTTGATTTTGGCAAAAACTCGCATGATTTTGTAGAATTAGGGGTTGAGACGTTCCTTGCCGGTTCCTCCAGCAGTTCCATTGACAGTCTGGCTTTACAAAATAATGTTGTACTGAAGCCTGTGGACGAGGCAAGGTTAGACCAAGAATTGTTGTATAGACGGCTGCTGGGTATTGGGTTGACAAAACAAGTAGTTGAAGGCTGGACTCTTGGGTGATAAGCATCGATAATATTGGGCTATTGAGTGACGATGTAGATAATGGTTTGACATTTGGATGAATAAATTAGATAATGGCTGGACATTTGGATAATATTAGATGATGGACAGAAGTTATAGCACCAGAAGTAGATAATGACAGCTCATTTTGGTGACATAAATAGATGACAGTTGGATGGTGACAAACGTCAATAAAAAATGTAACAAACAATTTCAGTGTTTTAGCTACTGGTGTGCAAATTCAGTTTTAATTTCAACACAGAATAGTCTCAATCCTGAACTCCAAAGGCGACGAGATCAGCACACGCTCCATTCACCGCGGGATGCGCATCTTCAACCAAATGGAGACGCAAGGAGAGCTGATCTACACTCACATAGCCGACTCGAGCGACACGGTGAACTTGTCCTACGCCAACTTCTTCCGGGAGAAGCTGAGGCGACTCCATGGTGGGAATCACAAACAGGCCATCGCCGTTAGAGACGCCTTCACGTGCTTGTATGACGAGAGTAGGCGCGCGCTGGGGGACAGTGCCGGGAACAGCGCCGTCCAGTGGTTCAGTCACAACAACAGCAGGCTGCCTAGAGGGGCCAACAGGGTGAAGATCCCCGACAGTATGTCGAGTCTCGTCCACTGCCTGACCAAGCAATTCAAACCCGACGCCGTTTGTTTCAAGGCAAAAGTCGTCCGCGTGGATTGGTCGATGAAAATGAAAGAATCCACCGTTCAGGTGGAGTGCGCACACGGTCAAACATTTACAGCCAATCATGTCATTGTTGCGGTGCCGCTCGGTGTCTTAAAAAAGCACCACGCGTCTATTTTCAGCCCCGAACTGCCGAAAGAAAAGGTCAAGGTTATAGAAAATGTCGGCTTTGGTTCAGTCTCGAAACTTTTTGTCTTCTTCCACAAATCGAACGTCTTTTCTCCCTTCAGTCTCCTATGGCGAAAAGCCGCACCCACCAGCCCGGAGGGAAGCGTGACCCTCAATATAAGAACTCTAAAAAGATGCATCGTGGAAGTCTCCTCTCTCGGGAGTTATTTAGAGGACGTCAGCGAAACGGAAATAGTTGAAGAGTTGGTCCAAGTTTTGTCTGTTTTTCTACAAAAACCCCTGCCCTATCCAGAACGTTTCATCCGCTCCAACTGGCACCGTGACTCTCTCTTCTACGGCACCCACCCCTACTTGACCACCAGCTGCACGCTGGCAGATTTTCAACTGCTAGCCAAGCCCTTGGTTACGCATCGTAACCTCCCTGCAGTCCTGTTTGCTGGAGACTACACGTACGACAACTATTCAAACCTGCTGGACGCCGCACGACGGAGCGGCTTGCGGGAAGCCGAACGGATTAACCAGTTGTACAACAAATACTTTGGATACGAAAACACGAATCCCTGATTAAATAAGTGGTATTTTGGTATATATATATTTTTTAAATCGCATATAATGAAACTCCTGTAAGGTTGCTGAAATAGTGTCATTAGGTTAGCAGGATTGTAGGACTTTACTCGTTCACAATATAATTGTGTTTGATTTGACCCGAACCCAATGTTTTGACAGACCTTTTTTCTAGAATTCAGAGGCCATTAGACAATCAACCCCCTTTCTCCCCACTAAATCGTTCACTTGTTATAAACACATAAATCCAGCATTGTAGCGCATCTCTACCCGGAAAGATGAACATTTCCGTATGCTTGCAACTTTATTCGAATTTGGGCATATATTATCCCCCCCCCCCTCCACCACACACACACACACACACACACATTCAAACCACGATACCATCTGGTTCAACCAAGAATAAATTATGTCAATCTGTTCATTTGAGAGATATCCACTCGTTACATCATCATTCATATTAAAACTGTGTAAAAGTAAAACCGAAGAGCAAATATGTTGGCTAGTTGTGTCCCCGATTCATCCAAATACAGCAGTCCATGGCGAAAAAATAAAAACAAAGAAAACCAAAATCAGTTTCTAAATATGTCAAATGTGTCTACAGTGGCGTAGGCAGGGGAGGTTGGGGGGTTATAACCCCCCCCCCCAATTCAAAAAGTTTGAGGGGGGTGCAAATCGAAAGTTTAAGGGGGGGGGGGGGTGCAAATAGAAAGTTTGAGCGGGGGGGGGTGCAAATAGAAAGTTTGAGAGGGGGGGGGGGGTGCAAATCGAAAGTTTGAGGGGGGGTGCAAAGAGAAAGTTTGTCCCCGGGTAAAAATTGGAACCCCCCCCCCCCTTGAGACGATCCTGGCTACGCCACTGTGTGTCTATACCTCTACCTGACCTCACATATCACTAAAAAACAAAATGATAGACAACCCCTTTTTACTAAATGTTACATAACTAATGTATGTTAGGATTGCATTTTCTAACGATCATTTCTAATTTTCAGAATTAAACGTTGGTAAACACTGGAGTAGAAATAAAAACATTTTCAGTAAACTCCCGACATTTACATAAGGATAAGTGCGGATGTCATACAAGACTTAATAAGAAAAACTTTATTAACAACCGCCTAAACGAGCTCTTGTAAGATTATGAAAAGTTGCTTTCGGCTATATTTAAGATAATATTCACCTCTCATTTAACGATTTTTTTCCCTGTCCTCATTAAGCATTCTATCTTAGGCTTCTGTAGGCCTACTGGGTATAATATATTCATGAAAAAAGCGTTATTTAAGATGCGCTATCTCAGTCACTCTTTTTAATAGCGTTGATGCCGTCTGTAGTAGATCTTTCCAAGGACGGTCTAGCCTTACGTATGATTTTACATACTGTTAGAAAGCAAAAACTACACACTGGAAAACAGCTAAGTATACAAGCATACAACTTACAACTCAGGATAAGGTGCAAAACAGCTGGTGTATTCAATGTGGGTCAATAACCATTTGCTCCAAGTTATCAACGTATTTATAACTATAGAATGGGGACTCATCGCTTACAACTATACATATACTTTAGCATCGTATTTATGGTTTTAGAAAGGCCAGAGGGGTAGCGACCCTTCCCGGCGCCAAACTTTCAATTTGCATCCCCCCCCCCCATTCAAACTTTCAATTCGCATCCCCCCTCAGCTAAAAAGATATTTTAATTTGTTTTTACAACCCATTTTGGCGCCCCTTAAGGTCGGCGCCAGGGGACATATGTACCCCCTCGCTACGCCTCTGAGAAAGGTAGACAGGTGTTTTAGTATGGGTCAACAACCATATCCTTTAGTTTATCATCAAATATAGGATTGTAAACAAAGAGACTGGTGTACGCAGTACGGGTATGTGGTTGTGTAACAACATGAATTCTTTGTTGTTGTGGGTTAGCTTTCATACCGGAACACGAGCAACAGTGGCAACTTGAAATGACAACTTTATTTACACTATGTACAGATAAATCCGTGGTACATCCATATTTGAAGATCAACTGATATAGGTACAAATAATAATCACGACTCCAAGTCATGGAGACATCTTACATTCACTGCCATCGTTCCAGTCCCAAGTCCTAGCACACAACACCCGTTCACCTTTTGCTCTCTCTTTTATTCACAACTTTCTCTCCCCTTACGTCAATGAGCGATCTCACCCAAAACACGGAAAAACACATGACGATCGCTCAGACAGTCCTTCCGCTAGCCAGGTACTCTTCATTCATGCAAAACACAATATAATAAAGATACATAATAATACAGTCTGTGACAGGTTGTAACAAGAATTGAAACATTCCAATACTAAAACTTAGGAGACGCGCCAGGCTGCGGCATGAAACATCTGTGTTGTTAGTAACGTTTGACATAATTCATTCTTTGCTGTTCAGCATCTACAGCTAATCGCAAGACACGGCGCTAGGCTAGAATGAAGCCAACATTGAATGAGGCAGCCCTTTAGATAGTAGCGAATCATGATGTCGACAATATCACCAACACAGACCTAACGTATTTGATGTCATCAACATAGACCTAACTTTATTGATTTGTAGATGTCATCAACATAGACCTAATTTTATTTGATGATTGATGTCATCAACTTAGACCTAACTTAATTGAAGATGTCATCAACATAGACCTAATTTTATTGATTTGCAGATGTCATCAAAACAGACCTAACTTTATTGATTTGTAGATGTCATCAACATAGACCTAACTTATTTGTAGATGTCATTAACATAGACCTAACTTTATTGATTTGTACTGTAGTTGTAGATGTCATAAACATAGACCTAACTTATTTGTAGATGTCATCAACACAGACCTAACTTTATTGATTTGTACTGTAGTTGTAGATGTCATAAACATAGACCTAACTTATTTGTAGATGTCATCAACACAGACCTAACTTTATTGATTTGTAGATGTCATCAACACAGACCTAACTTTATTGATTTGTACTGTAGTTGTAGATGTCATAAACATAGACCTAACTTATTTGTAGATGTCATCAACATAGACATTTATTAAATAGGCAGAGACCCTATTGTCCATTTAGTTACTGCCATTAGACTGGCTGGGCACTTGGAGACTGACCATTCCTCTACCACTGAGATGTTTTGTGATGGAAGATCAGCCACAGGTCCCAGCATAAATGGGACTAACAAGTCCCAGACAGAAACCAAACCAAACCATTAATAAGAAATTAATGCCATTTTTATTGAGACTGAACTAGCAGTTGATGCTAACATGATTTACCAGTATATTTAGTTAACTAGAGCAGCAGTAACTCATGGTGTCAAGAAACCATCTGATATTAGTTGGGGCAAGTGGAAGCATTTCATTCAATAACTACTTTATTTTTCATCAACAATCTTTATTTACAGCATTATATGGATAGTTAATTTACCACACTTAAAAATTAAATAACAGAAAAATCTCTGTATGTGTATACACTTATATACATACATACAAATACACACATCCACACATAAATATGTATACAAGATTTTATATACATATTTATGTATGGATGATTATATACTTTTTAGATAAATTGGTGTTTGTAATAATATAATTACTAAAATAATATTTCAAATCTATCTATTACAATGTACAATGAATGTTTTTAATAAACACCTGAAAAGCACCTGAATAAAAAAAAATGACTTTCCATGAGAGTATCAAAGACAAGTTGTCAAAGCTCTACTAAAGGATGACCTAGTCAACTCATGTTACCAGAAAGTTATCTTGGCCATACCTTGCTATTATTCCATGAAGTGACAAGCATTTTAGATCGGATAGAAAATGACAAAACTTATATTTTGATCATGTCAAATGGGTTTAATTTTTTTTTTTTTTGTAAATGTAAGACTAAATATAGCATGTGCTTTTAATTATTTGCAACATCTAAAATGCATAAAAAAATATACAAAACACAAAAAGTATAATATGAATACTGTGCACACAGATATAGCATAAACAACTCTATCACAATACTGCATTCACTTCTTTTTTTTAATCAGCTGATAACACTATACAGTATGTGTAGGAATAGTGCAGGCATTTTATTGACACAATAGTATCACAAAATATGAGATTCATTGCAAAAATTTCACTCAGCTTTTTGCTTTGAAAATATAAAAATATACTGGCATAAGAGATGATTTAACCAAGGTATGGCAGCATCTGAAATTAGATGGGGTTCTATAAAAGTTCGGACTATCACACTTTACCAACTGTTTACATGACATGTAAACCTTGTAGATATGTGGAGTCTACAACCCAATACTAACTCACTAATAACATTGTATTGAACATTGAATTACTTGTTTAGCTCAACTTTAAAAAAAAATATTTAAATAGTAAAACACTGACTTTGAATAAAATATTTTTTTGGCCTAAAGGAAATTTGGCTTTCATAAAACTTTACGATGAAGCCTTCACTAAATATTTTATTTTTTTTGTAGGGTATTTACAAATTATAGGCTTGATTTTTTATTTTATCTTTTAATATTTATTTTCTTTATAAAATGAGCCAGCTTTGTGGTAGAGAACAAGTTTCAAACCTCATTTAGGGTAATATAAAATGTTAAAATCACAAGTGTTAATGCCTTGAGTGATCACAGTCTGAAAATAAAATGATTTACAATTGTCTGTCAACATTTAAGTTTAACATATTAAATATAAACAAGCTATGCAAACCTAACTAGTGATAAGAAAATCATGAGAATTTCTGATGACATTATTTAATTCTACTGATAAGGTATGTATTATAATGTATTGAATCTTCAACAGTGGTCTAGCCAAAAACAGAAAAGGTTGGTATATACCTTAAATTTTTGGAAGCTTGGGAGCACTGACCAATGGATTGCTCTGTTCTAAAAGTTTACGTCCCTCTGTCTTGTAGTCAAAGGTGCAGTCATGTGATTCAGCATAACGATGACTGGCACAAAAGTTCTTACCACACCTTCAATATAAAATTTAAGAAAAAAGTTTTACAGTGAACCTGGTTACATAATTCAATACATGAGTTGTTGATAAATAAATTATATTATATTCATGTTTTTAATGGCAAGGATAACACTTGAATAAAATGGATATTCTGGCTTAATTTTCCCTATCCTAGTTATCCAATAGAAACTGCTTGTTGCATAATGCTAATGGACTCTACTGTCAACAAAAAGTTGCCTTGATGCACCAGCACTATAATGCTATGAGCAGATGACATAACATCAAAATGAACTGGTCTGATAACGGTGAACTACGCCCTACTACGCCAAGGTGAACAAGTGGACAGAATTGAGACCAATTACTAGTCTAAAAATGGGAAAGCACTTTTAGGTTATTAATAGCTACTTTTTAAAAAGATTAATATGGGACATAGATAAAAGAAATTTAAATACTAACTGATAGTACTAAAGGCAGATTGATAAAATTTTATTTTGTTATATTTTAATTAGCCAGAGGGAGAGAAATCCTCATATATTTTAGGTGTTATTGAGAGTATGGGACAAATAAATCACTCAGATTTGAAATAGAAAATTAGCTTCATAAATAAACAAGAACTTAAATAAAAAGAAATATAATATTTCAACAATAAAACATTTAGATTTTTAGTCCAAGATTTGTTGAACAACATAATTACCTGCACTGATAACTAGTAGCTAACCCAGTTTTCTTCCCACAAGAACAACATCTTTTTTGTTTCTTTTTGGTTTTCACAGGAGGTAACCGGTGTGTAGGTGAGGTCTTGAGTCTATCACCTACAGATGATGTCATTCTTGCAGACTTCAGAAGAAACATTAATTCATTAGCTTAGTAAAAACAAACTAGGGAGAAAAAAATTGACTGCAAAGATATTTAAGACCATTCAGAAAGAGTACTTGAAATAAGCCTATTTTAACAACCAAAACATGAGAAGAAAAAGAACAGGTCAGCCATTACTTGGTGGCAATAGATACACTGTCATGCAGGTTCCACCCTAATGTGCAGTACCTAACAGCACATCTTTTGAAAGTATAAAATATGACTTTGGAGAAGAATAAACAAAATGGAGAAGTCACAGCTCTGGTGCTCAGAGCCAACACAACTTTTGTAAAAGAAGAGGAATTTTTAAACCAGATACCTGGTTTGAATAGTTTATGAAATAACATGAAATTTTAACTATTTAATGACAGCACTCCAGTATTCTGTTAATTATTAGTGAAAAAAGCATTGCCAGGGACAATTAAGTTGCACATTACAATATTCAAAATTAGAAAATAAACAATTGGGATAATAACTAAAATACAAATACTATTTAATTCACACAAAAATTAAGCAGACTCACCATTAGTCTACTTTCAGGTGTGGAAATTCTTCCAATTTCAGGTATGGAATAATTGTTAAGACGAGATTTACTGGCACTGGTTACAATGCTTCCAATGTGGGAAGAACCAATCTTTTCAATAGATGCCTGACGTAAAATTCCAGACATAGTCCGTGCTTCACGGCTACTAAAACCTTCAAGAGAAAACTCTTTTCGTCTTGTTGTGGTGTTTGGTCTCAAAAAGGAATCAAGGAGTGTATCTTTACGTGAAGAGATAGGTGATCTTTTTAAAGAATCTCCCTCTGAAATAAATCCACCATTTGAGTCACTCACTTTTCTTTTGCCTGGCATTTTATTACTCTCTTCCCCAGTAGTGGATGGACTTTCTTGTAGAGTCTCTAGCAAGGATATGTTGTCACGCCTTCTTGCTGAAGTCAACTGGGAAGAGCTGTCAGGCAAATTGTTCAAGCGCAGCAGTGTCCGTCTGAGGCTGGTAGTGCTAGCACTAGACGGGTAAGACAGGACTGCGGGAATATCAGTGTTTGGGGAAGCCCCAGAAAAGTCATCACTTCTCACAGATTTGGGTCTTTTTGTTTCCACCTGAGAGGCTGCTGATTCTTTCATATCCTGGGTGATGACTGACGGAAGGTTCTTGGATGTGACGGCAAGTAAAGATTCAGCAGCAGCACCCATCTCAAGGACTGAGCAGGCAGCACCCATTTCTGTTAGCTGAGGGTATCCAACAGGGGGAAGACACACCTTTTTATTTAATGGCTTGCTCATACAAGCTGAATGGGTCCTCGCTATACCAGGTAAACGTGTACCAGCAACATTTCTTCCTTTAATGGATGACTTTTCATGCTTTTTCTTTGAAAACACAAAATTTCATAAAGTCAAACAGCAGAACAAGATAGATTTAAGATTTCTGTTTTACAATTTTTAAAATTAGTAAATGTTTCATATCTATATATACTTATATATATATATATATATATATATATATATATATATATATATATATATATATATATATATATATATATATATATATATATATATGAAAGAAAAACAGGTAACCAAGATCATACCTGGTAATGTCTTTACTAACTTTAAAAAAAATTACTGTTAACTTTGCCAATGTACCACCTACTTTGACCCTAAGCAAGGGGAGACTATTCAGCCTATTCTTACTGCTTCAACTAAAAAGACACCCATTTAAAAATACTCTTTACAAATTATTTGTTTGTTAAATAAAACAACTCACCTTTTTATTGAGACTAATCTTTTCCATGTTAACTCTCAACTGATCCATTTTTTCTTTCATTTTACTGTTCTCTTCTGTCTTTTCAAGGTTTAATGATTCTTCTGCCTCTTCTTCTTCATCATCATCATCATCGTCATCATCATCATCACCATGAACATTATACACCGGACTGCTGAAAAAGAAAAATGTAACATATTATTCCCATTTGCATCAGCTATAACCTCAACAACTTGAAAAAACTATTGATTCCTTATGTCTAAGTTTATGAATGTCACTTCTCCCAAATGAGTTGTAATTTGACTATTATTAATCACAAGACTTAATAAAAATGTTTTGTTTTATTTTAAACTATAGAAATCACTACATCACAATACAAGAATGATGGGTTAAAAATATTGCAGAAAACAAAATGTATCTTATATTTTAATCGTATTTCAGGTAAGGCAGCAAACAATGTTAGGATCACACAACTGTCATACCAACATGGGATGTAGGTCAAGTCAACTACTAAAATACTTACTATATTGCTTCAGAAAGAGGAGTAAGGCTACCATCAGGTCTTGTGTCAACAACACGAAAGAAGTTCAACTTATCACCTTCCCTAAACACCAACAAAGTTACATTGCTATTTCCAGGAAGTTTATCCAAAATTTCTTCTCTGTTAGCTTCCATGTACTCAGCCATTTCTCTCAGTGCTGTGTCCTCTACAGGAACTAATTGAGACAAACAGTTCTTTAAAAATGTAGCAGTCACAAGATAAATTTACACAGAAAATTATCTTCTTAAAAACTTACTTCGACGTGTATTTATAGGTCCACCTCTCATTGCTAAAACAAGTTTCAATGTTGCCCCACTTTGTATATTATAGTCTTGAAGACAGAAATCATCCTCAAGCTCTATAGACTGCCAAATCAAATGTTGATGGGAGATAGGAATGCCTTTGAATAAATAAGTAGTCTAGAACCAAGAATGCATGCAGTTGAAAAAAATTACAGCTAACATATGAGAAATCAGTGGTTTTAGTACGTATATTATTTACTTTTAAAAAACAATCATTGTTTCTCAATTCCAATTTCCCTTTTTTGTCTAGGCCTAGCTTATATTTATTTAAAAAACAACAAATGTTTTTAATTCTAGTATACAATAGCTCTCAACAAGTTTAGTGCATCAAATTGTGCAGTTGAATATTTTTTTAGTTAGGTAAGATCAAATAATGACAACATTTTTCCCCAACAGTTTTATGAAATTTTTTTTTAAATTTATCAATCTTCTGGTCAGTAATTAATAATTTTAGCATGGACAATTTTTAAAGCAAAAATACTTTATTTATAAAAAATAGTAATTTTTTAAATTTAAGACTGCAATAAATATTTCAATTACCATGGCTAAAATTACATTAAACTATGTTTATTTATCACAAACAAAATTTGTTTTTAAAAAAGGTGTTAAAAACAATTATGTATTAAGTAATCACTTGTTATATACCTTCAAGCCTTTGTATTTTTGATTTTACTGACATGACAGTCTCAAAAGGAGAAACATGAAGCTCAAAAGCAGTTCCTGTCAATGTTTCTATATACAGCTCCATTTTATTCAGGCCTGCCTGAGACCATTATTGTAGAAAGTATCTCATTCATCTTCCTAAAACAAAACATTGAAACCATAATTATCATTAGTCAACACTTATACCTATTGCTAGGTTAATTAAAGCTATCTAAATAGTACAGCATTTATCTTTTGGTGTAAAATCAAAATAATGATAAATCCACTTAACAAAAACAATGTGAAAATAGTTAATATATGAAAATAATTATTACACTATGGTCAAGAAATTTAACTTACCATTTCTTTATTCATTCATAATTTAGGCTTAATTTCTTTACTGATTCATGTAGGCCGACAAGGATTGATACTGCAGTAGTGCATCAGATATAGGTAAACATTTTTTTCTCTCTCTTTGTGCTGAACAGGCCAATTAGTGGATACCTGTCAATGAATGGGAGAAAAATATTCAAAATTATAATTCTGATAAATGTATATAGTATTACCTTAAGAAAAAAAATACATTTTAAAATCTTGATGGTAATATTCTTACTTTGTCTAAAACCTTTTTAAAGTAAAATTATTCTACCCCATAACTTATATTTTAGCACCTGTTAGCACTTAATTCTCAATATTTGAACTTCAACTATTCTATATTCTATAGGCCTACAATAATAATAATTATAGTAGCATAGCTTATTTATAGAATGCATTTTTTCCCAAGCATATATGCTAATCATTTGCATTTGTTGTTAGGCCTAATTAATTTTATACTCTAGTAGTAGGCCTCCTAGAGCATAATTAGCATATATTATTAATCTTCGAATAAGTAGGCCTTGTTGATGAAATTTATTTTTCAACATTTTTGTTACATTAACTAAGAGTGACAGCATGGCTCAAGTCTACAGAATATCCCTTAGTCCACCCAGCTCTAAAGGGTACCTTGCTCATGTTGAGGAAACTAAAGTAGCTGGACATAGTTATAACCACCTTGTATGCCGAAGGTCATTGTTACAGATAAACTCTATTTCATTTGCTCAATGTGTCTTAGGCACAAACGGGAAAAGATGATGATTTTAAGAACAAAGAGATACATGAAAATTTAACCTTAACTATTTAGCCTAACTATTCAA